>NW_013652190.1:0-8116 GCF_000499385.1 Eimeria necatrix
CTAGAAAATTTTTATTCTCATGAGGCTGTGATCCTTCCTAAATTTTTAAGAAAGAAGTTAGAGCTTCCTAGATAACCTACAGGGTTCGCCATGGCAATATAGCATGCATGCTTGGCTTTTGCAGTGTGCACAGAAATGACGCAACGTCTTTGAGGGCCTGAAGCGCGAAGGCACTGCACTGAAGGAACTAACCACAGGCATTCCAGCGTATTTTCATTTATTCAGCTAGGCTAAGAGCCGCCGGCACAATTGCATAATCGCAAGGCCGTAATTTGTGACTCTACGTTTGGCAACAAACAGAGAAAAGATTGCAACCATGATCGCGTATAAAGTCTTGCGTGCAACTAATGTTACCTTTCAATGATTGCATTACAGTAGCGGTTAAATATTATATGGCAGCCCGAAGTTCCATGCACCATCACCTACTCCCTGCAAAGCAAGTGCTTTCTGAGTCGGCCGCTGCGCTGTGCACGCGTTGCACACCCAACCATGTCACAGTCATACCAAGAAACTAATGCCACTTCGCATCAGGTGCAAACAAAACCATGCTGCAGTCATGCCAAGACGCCAAAGATCACAAATGCTGTAACACGCTGCACGGCGTCCTCGACAGACGGCCTAGAGATTTCATCCAAAAGAGTGAACTGCCTGCAGATGAAAGCGCATCACTACGATATATATGTCATACTGGCTGTGCCCCATCAGACGCTCGACAAGATCCACAGCGACTCTCGTGAGCGCACTGTGCAATTTAGGCAACTTTGTGCACATCCAACAACGCGCGCAGCAGAGCTAGCCAACCCTAGCTGCCCATCCAAGAGAGCTTTTGGCATGTCAGTACGACGCTTGTAAGACGAAGTCGAAGCTGCACAAACCTCTCAATATAAGCGTTTTTTGTGTCCACTAAGCTCAAAAAGGCATCGCCAACAAACGCCAAGCAGCGATATCTCCAACAAGCATTTGGCCCACTGAATCGTCAGCAGCGTGCCTTCAGATCTTGAGCTTTGGCATCACAGCGGGAATGGCAAAAGCCATGGACTGAAACGCGCAGAGGCGCGTCGGGCTCTACAGGTCTACTTTACTGTAGACAGCGAGACTGCGCATTGCGTCTACATACAGGCTGCAGCGCGACAATGCAGAATACTTGAGTTGCTGGCCGTGTATTCTCTTGTATTCCGCAGTTAGCTGAACAGGCGCTAAGCGTGAATGTGCTGCGGCGCCGTTTGACCACTTCTATAACAAATCGTTCCAAATCGCGGCCAACTGAATGCCGAAGGATGATTGCTCTGCCAAGCGTACAACGTTAGAAATATGGATGAATAGTTTTTCTGCTTTCGTGCATGGGGAAAGCAGTTTCTAGGATAGCTTGATAATGTCCAAAGCAGGAGGAGGCAGCCGAAGTCGAAATCCACTATAATAGGGAGCATCACATCCTTCGGAAGCTAAATGAAAAGCGAAATGCTAAGAGCTGAATAGTGCAGCATATATATCTTACAAATAGTATTCGTAAAACGCCCAAGAACCGTCGCCTACTCCCTGCAGAACCGATACCATTGCAGTCATGGTTTAACTCCGCGTCTTCATAAAATAGCACATGCCGTCGCAAATAAGTTGAATTTCTCTACAGCCTAGCTGAATATTTCCTCCACGTGAGAGAAAATGTTTATCCAAGAAAATTCTTGTAAGTTCCAAAGCACTCCTGCCTATATAGTTAGGCTCATAGCCAACATTGTTTTGCTTACTCGCTGGATTAAGCGCGATGTTCACAAAAGGTATGAACGCGTCCGGCAAACGCGCTTTGCACCTTTCACAAGCATAAATACATACACTAATCTTGCCCGAAGCATAATGCGGCCCGCAGTGTGCAACAAGAACAGAACAGTGAACGCCATCGAACTACAACAGCTGCAAATGCTGCAATGAGAAGCCACCACAGCTGCGGAAATCTTTCAAGGTAGACTCCATCTACGTCGAATGGGCCCAACGAAACGACGCTAGCAAACTGCGAACGGTAACAGTGTTTTCTCTGGACACTATCGTGGGCCACTTAATCGACGGGAGCGTTCCTTCAAGCCTGCCTCTCCAACTTCACAACAGGTATGACACAGATGCTGGCTCGAAGAAAACTGTTCTATGTGCATATGTATGGTCCTGGTTTGCCTTGTAATCATGAAGGCGGCACCTATACATACAGCCTGAACACCCACAATGCAACATATTTGAATTGCCTGTGTTCTGTCAACTTTTGAGCTGTCCGAGAAAAAGTGAAGTGACATACGCCCAAGCTCGAAGCACTGGAAACTTGCACTGTAACACCCTGCAACAGGATATCAATTATCAGAGGATAGGAGTTACACAGCAGTTTGGCGGCGCGTAAAGCTCGAGAAAAAAGGAAGCGTCGCGCGAGGAATGCCGCTCTCAAACAAATATATCGTGGAAAACCACTATATTCAAACACGCCGGGTCAGGTCAACGCAAGCGGTAAGCAGCAGAGAGGCATGCTTGTAGAGGCAGAGCATCTCTTAATTGCTCATGCTCAACATAAGCCGATGTTTATGCAGGGACGGTGGTTGCAAACAACGTCTTCCGCACAAAAATTGCAAGTCACCATATTGATGGTTAGGTATTATATTTGGCAAATTCGCAAGAGGATTAGAAACAGTAACCTACCCCCTGCAAAGCCAATAAGGCTTTAGTGGGCAACTGGGCTTTTCACGGATGGAAGAACCATGCCACAGCGCGAACAAAGACAAAGACCACGACGCATTATCTTCTACAGGCTGGCTAGGGAATTCTTGCACACTGAGACAATGACCGATTCGCGAGCAAGCCCTGCAGGTCCCAAAATACAAATTTGTCAACGCGTACATTCATGCCTAACACTGTATTCCTTACTTGCTGCATTCCACGTTTCTATATTATTGTCTTAAAATACATTCAACAAGCCTGCGAAACACATTTTGTGTCTCGAATGAATGTCCCCGCATTCAGCAACATTGGGCTGAGAGCTATTCCGCTGAAGCTGCAGACCAAGTAGAATGTTCAGCGTCTCACTACAATTGCTGCAGGGAGGAGCCGAAATTACAGCATCGTGCTTTGAAAGCCCCGTTAATGTCAAACAATTCTATATAGGTGGCCAAGGACAACTTCGAAAAGCGATATATCCAAACATTAATTTGACGCATGGGGCTGCCGACAGCATGCTTTGGAAGCCTGGCGTTTAACATTCACAACATGCATTACACAAACGCTGACTTTAGGAATATCGGCCTGTGTCTACTTGCATGGTAGCGTTTTACCTTGTGAGGAAGATGCCAGCGTCTGTTGTCTTGCTGCCCAGTGCCTTCAGTGTTTAACCTGTTCAATAGTCCGCCACGCAGTAACCCACTGCCCCTTTTGGTGCTTTGTGCAGCCCAGCATCAGGCGCCGGGCACGCATTCGCGCAGTTCTTGAGTGCTTCAAATTTGATAAGGAAGAAAACAGCTTGCTTGTTTTATTTAACGGGCAGTACCCAAACAGTGTGAATGCACCAGGCGTGAGCGTGCTGTTTTCTTTAGCGGAAGTGCTGAGGCTGTAATGCTTCATGGCGGCAGACTCGGAATCTTCAAGAAGTTGAGAGTCGCATATACTTTCGTTCCCTTGTTGATACCGGTAGGCGAGCAGAGACCGGCTGGGAGATCGCTGGCACTTCGCTACTGAATGTGCATCTTGTAGGCTTGGCAGCTGTGCGTTCGTTTCGTAGGATAGCCCAGAAAACGGGATTGGTCAGTCAGACCTTCTTGCCTCCTTGTAAGTCAAAAACTGTTGTGTGCGGCTGAATTGGGCAAGTGTGATTGGACTTCGTTGTTGCTACTCTCACGGGCTGCATTTGAACAATACAACATGCTTTGCAGGCACGCACTCCGTTTGCTTGTCATTTGCAGTATGCTTAAAAGTGAGATAATAGGCATTAAAGCCCGACATAGTGTGACGTGGCACCGGTGATGATTAGCTTCTTGACAAAAAGTGCATCTTTCCTAGCATCAGTAGCGAGCAAGCCCCACCTATCTGCCTGTTGACGCTTAAGATCACGAAAGCAACACCTCATTCTTCAACTGATTATATCCCAGCATGCTACTGTTTTCAGGCCACTGCAACAACGCCTGAAGCAGCGGAAAATGGCGGAAATGCCCGTGCGTTCAAGCACAAAGTTGGGACGGAGCATGAATCTCCGTCGTGTGTCACACTTCCATGTTGCACCTGTAATAGCTAACAGCATCCCATGTTAAAATTTCAGACTGCTGCGGCTTGTTTACTGCAAGAGATCACATGAACCCCGTTTGAAACGTCTGGATACTTCGTTTCCTACTCCCTGGAGAGTCATGCACTTTAGCTGATCGCACAAGCGTGCTTTGCATGGATAACATAACCATATTACAGCTACGCCAGGAGGTCAATTTTGTGAGACATGACATGTTGTAATCAAGCAGACAAAAATAATGCATTCACCTTGCTTCTGCTGCTGACGAAAGAACCCTACCCCAGTAAAACGGGCTCAAAAAGAATATTCCGTGAGACGCAAGCCAGGAATCATCTCAAAATGGTTAAGGCGGTAAAGGCGTGAGACGCAGACAAAAACTCCTTTAGGCAGAATTGCTAGCGGGCAGCATCTGGTTTCTCAAAAGAATTAATTTAGGCTTCAAAGGAACAATTGTTTTTCTGTGCAAAACATTAGGATTCACGATTGGGTCTTTATGTATGTAACCTCGCATCTTTGATGGTGCATCACTTCGCCACAAGTGCAGAGCAAGTTGGAATTTGTAGGTTTGTCCAAAGCCTCAACATTGAGCTTCTATACTATGGTTGTGGCACTTTTTGGGACTTGCGCACAATCTGAGATACAACAATGCGGGATAATCAAACGCCCGGGTTGCAAAGCATGACATAACCGTTTAACGCTACTAGCAAGACACACGCTGGGTATAAAGCCAACAAGCAAGCACACAACGCGCCTATTTTTCGGAATTGAGCATTAGGCTTCAAGGTTACCTACCAGCCGCGCTGGATTTAAAGGCTAAAGCACCCCACACGCAGCACACACAATGGTAATGCGCAATGCCAACAAACACGTCACGCCTCGCATCAATGCTGAAAAATTCCCGGAACCTAGCATTCACCGTTGCAAAATCCTTGTACAAGCGGTGCTCGTCAATAGAACAACTCACGAAACTAAATAGGCGGAGTGGCTAAGGGAAGAAGAAAAGGCTATAAAGCATCGACAAATAAGAGTTATGATTCTGAGCAGCTCGTGGCAACTCGCTGCTGGATTAGCGTGAGGCACAGCGTTGCTTGTGTTCCAGTATAACTGAATTTCATTAGGTGATAAGTAACCGAGCAGCTAATATGGGACTTAGAAAAGTGCACCACTGCTCTCATAATGCAAATATGCTTTTTTATTCCGGACGCCACGCGAAAGCAGCCTGCCCAGCAACGCATGGCATAAAACGCTGGAGGTGGCCATGATGCTGTCGCACATTCGTGTGCCATGCGTATTTGCGTAAAATACTTTGAACGTGGCCGAAAAGTGAGCTTCTCAGTACACATTACGTGATTGCCTTATGATATCGTATCGCAGCACGTTAATAGTGAGCTCTAAGGGAAACCGTTCACAAACATATGATGCCATAACAATTCCTTACCTGAGGCACTTAAAACTAGCATCTGGCAACCTACTGCCTGAACGACACTGCAGGCTCTCAAAACAGCGAAAATATATTCCCTGTGTCTGTTGTCCATGCGCGTTTGTGCGTAAAATGCCTGTATCTAGCGAAACTATATATGAACCAAGTCATCGAGTAGTTTGTTCCTGAGAGTTTATTCTAATCTCAGTTACATTTTCATAAGTTGGTTTTCCCTTTGCAAGTTGATTTGGATCTATGTTACAGTGCGCAAAAATAATCAAGCTACGCATAACGAAATTTTGGTGAGTACTAAAATTTGAAGCACGCTGTGAGTTCAGGCCACCTTTGCTAGAATCACGCATTATTTACCAGCCTAAAAATATTTTTCATGTTGTGCTTGATCGGCACTCTTGCTAAACACAGAACTCAGTTCACGCCCCAGATGCACGCGCATACACATTTCGCCACACAACGGTGAGTTGAGAATGAATGGGGCTGTGAGAAGCTTTCTGGCATTTGCTTTTCTGTGGGGAATCAGAACAGCGCTCAGTGACCCTACAACCTGGTCAAAGAAAATGCGAAGCGCGTTGCAGTCCTTCGACTTTATGGATGTAGCAATAGCAGAAGAATGACTGAAAATCAACCGTTTGTTCCGAATACCCCTCAGGTGGCGCACACCATTAGATTATGGCGAACCGGCATTTTGCAGCTTACTAAGTGCTGCGGCCGGAATACGAATCCCATAAATGATTTGCTTCCCTTGTGTTGCCATTCAACTAGGTGTAAGCAGTGACTGAAGCGGCGCCGCCCACAAACGTTTATGTAACTATTGGCGTAACACCACCAAAATCTGCGACATACCTTGCAAGCAGGCACGCGCGTTTTAGATTTGGCATTAGTACCTCAGTAATGTCTCAGATGCCGGTACATCGAACTCAGGCCTAACCGTTAAGCTAGCGTGGGAATATAAATATGCTGGAAGCCAAAGCCTTCAACTGTCTCACAAGCCTGACAATGCAGGAAAAACCAATGCCTCTCTGCTGTCTGGTTGGCCATCGCAGCCAGCGCATGCAACAATCAAGCACCTCCTTCGTTCAGAAAGCTAACATGGCTGCAGAATAGGGAACAAAAGGACTTACGTCTTCAAATTACTTGCTCACCACAGCATCCCAATTTACAGTGAACGCTGACGTGAATATGCGACAGTGTGAATGCTAAGCAAATGCAGTATGAAATGCTCCGCTGGGTACCAAGAAAAACGAGTGCATCGCCTCTACCTCCACAACTTTCCGATATTTCCTTTTTAGCAAAAAACAGTAATTGCAATGACAGTTTCCATCACAGACATATTAGGGTGATATGCTTCTCTTCAGCGCCCTATTGATACTGGGAAGAAAGGATGATGCCGCACATCACGTACCATGCTCAGTGGGTCTCCTCATCGGATTTCGACATCCGTGTTTAAGAAGCTAAACAGAATTTATGCAGGAGAAAGCTTCAGCCAACATGAGACTGCATACCCGCTATCTCCACGACTTCCCGACACTCCATTAACAAAACGTACTTTCTACAAAGCCAGTACTCTGTACACAACTATTCACGTGACATATTCCTTTCAGCCATATAGGTACCGCCGCTCAGCAACTGTGCGGCACACCACGCATGGTGCTAAGTAGGTCCCCCCGTCGGATCCTGACATGCAACCGCAAATGCCAACAAGCAGGCATTCAAACATTTCATATGCACACACGCCAACTGTCTGGCGCGTACACGTATCCAATTGCAGGTGCATCCGGCAGGGTTTTCCTAGTCTCCGGTTAAGTCCAACAGTGATGCCTCTACGGGCTTGGAAACAATCTCGACCAGTTGTGGGAAAACCAGAAATGCCGACAACTGCAGTCTAGCTGGGCAAATGCTCTTTCTATCGCGCGCTGCATGCATGCGTAAGGAGCTATACGAGATCTACGAGAGAAATAATTTTATTTGGCCTGACTGGGTCACACCCTTGTGCGACCACTGTAGGCCTGCTTACCACAACACAAAGAGATTTGCCACAACGCCTGAGTCGTTTCTGCCCCAAACGTGATTCCAATAAATGCCTCCCAGTTCTCTTCATCACGTCGCAATAACCGCTCCACGAATGTAACTGCACAACAGTGCGACCTTTACACGCCAAACCGTTACATTCATCGTCAGCTGCTACAACAAGCTTGGTGCGCGGCACAGAAGAGCAAATATTCTTCTGAAACTAGCGCATTTCCTTCATCGCAACGTGGGCCAGAACAGAACTGCAACATGTTCCCAGATGGCACGAAGTGCGCGATATTTAGACAATTAGTGCTTATCCTGTATTCGCTCGTCTCCCTTTGTGCTGCTGGCGCAACGTCGAAGCATCCTACTTCATGTACTCAGAAACTCCGCCTGAAATATGTAGCATCCTCGAAACACGCAGCCTG
>NW_013652191.1:0-7692 GCF_000499385.1 Eimeria necatrix
TATTTATATTTATATTTATATTTATATTTATATTTATATTTATATTTATATTTATATTTACATTTATACTTATATTTATATTTATATTTGTATTTACATTTACATTTATACTTATATTTATATTTATATTTATATTTATATTTATATTTATATTTATATTTACATTTATATTTATATTTATATTTATATTTATATTTACATCCATATTTAACTTCTGTAAAAGGCAAAAATGGCCATCAAAGAGAGTTTCATTTTTGGCATTTGTCTTCATTTAATTATTAAATACTTTGCATGCGCTGGCTGAGTACTAGAAGCCAAAAAGAAACAAATAAAATAAAACAAAATAAATAAAATAAATAAAATAAATAAAATAATAAAATGAATAAAATATATTATTTTACTTTCGACTTTTAGTTGCATTTCCCTCAAAGCCGCTCCTGCCCTGCTGCCTCCACGATGCCTTTTCGCGGGGCCCCTTGGGGGCCCCCTGGGGGCCCCTTGGGGGCCCCCCGGAAGGCCCCTTGGGGGGCCCCCTTGGGGACCCCTGGGGGGCCCCCGGGGCCCCCCAGTGCCTCCGGATTGCTGCTTTTAGCTGCTGCTCAGCCTCTAGAGCTTCTTGCTGCTGGCTGTCAAATTCAAAGCCTAAAAAGCGAAAGTCAAGACGCCATTGGCGGCTAGTGGGGCCCCCCTGGGGGCCCCCCTGGGGGCCCCCCTGGGGGACCCCCTGGGGGCCCCCCTGGGGGCCCCCCTGGGGGGCCCCCTGGGGGGCCCCCTTGCAGTCACAGGAGCAGATAGAGAGAGGGGGCTCCGGCTCCCTGACAAGGTTGCCGAGGTCTTTGGCTTCTCCAGAGTCAGCTGCTGCTGCTGTTGCTGCTGCTGCTGTTGCTGCTGCTGCTGTTGCTGCTGCTGCTGCTGCTGCTGCTGGGCTCGCTGCTGCATCCGAGGGCCCCATGAAGGCAGCAGCGCTGCTGTCTTGCCGACACTCGGATTGGGGCTGCGCGAGGGTATCGGGGGGCCCCCCTGTGGGGCCCCACAGGGTATCGGGGGGCCCCCCTGTGGGGCCCCCCAGGGGGTCGGGGGCCCCCCCTGTGGGGCCCCACAGGGGGTCGGGGGGGCCCCCTGTGGGGCCCCACAGGGGGGCCCCCTGCTCGTCTGCTGAGTCTTCTGTCTCTTCTGTCTCCGAGGAGAAGGCGCTGCTGCTGGGGGACGTGAGGGGGGGGAAGTGAGGGTACAGTTTTTGGACCCTTTTGTCTTTATTAATTTTCTTTTTGTCTCCTTTTGCTTTTATTTTGTCTCCTTTTTTCTTTTTCTTTGAACTCCAACAGTACCCTGCAAACCACGGGTGTCTCTTTATTTCTTTATAACCAAATCTGCACTCTTGGGGGCACAGCAAATGCTGCAGCAGGTCAACTGCCTCTGCAGACACTGTGGGGGGCCCCCCCGGGGGGCCCCCAGGGGGCCCCCCTAGGGGCCCCCCCGGGGGCCCCCCAGGGGCCCCCCCAGAGGCTCCCCAGGGGTACTCCTCAGGAAACCTCTCAGAGGACCCCCCGGGGGCCCCACCGGGGGCCCCACAGGGGGCCCCCACGGGGGCCCCCCAGGGGGCCCCTCCAGGGGCCCCCTCCTGCGCCAGGGCCTCCTTTTGGGGGGCCCCCCTAATTACAAAAGGGGGGGGAGGCAAAGTAATATACTTTTGATAGTTTCGCAGCATGCAAATAATCAACTCGGGGTTGGCGACCCCCACAACTGGCATAAAAGGAGGGTCTGAGGCCTTTGCTGCTGCTGCTGCTGCTGCTGCTGCTGCTGCTGCTGCTGCTGCTGCAGTGTCTCCTCCTGCATGCACGTCGTCCGTCGGGTCCCCACAAGGCTCCGCTGCTTGGCTCTTACTCGCGGAGTCCCCCAGCTGCCGCTGCTGCTGCTGCAGCTGCTGCTGCTGCTGCTGCTGCTGCTGCTGCTGCTGCTGCTGCTGCTGCTGCTGCTGCTGCTGCAGCTGGCGGGGCAGCACCAGCCGGCCCAGCGGCGGGAAGCCAAAGAGACACTCAAACAGCACAGCCCCAAAGCTCCACCAATCTGCTTTGCTTGAATAACCCCCAGGGGGCCCCCCTTCTGGGGGCCCCCCTTCTGGGGGCCCCCCTTCTGGGGGCCCCCCTTCTGGGGGCCCCCCTTCTGGGGGCCCCCCTTCTGGGGGCTCCCCTAGGACCGCTGTTCCTAGGGGCCCCTCTTCGATCTTTGGGGGCCCCCGGGACCCCTCTTGGGGCCCCTTTTGGGTCTCTGGGGCCCCCGTTTGGGGCCGCTGGGTCCCCTCTGGGGCCCCCGTCTGGGGCCCCCGTAGGGGCCCCCCAACTGCTGCTGGCGGGTTCGTTTTGCTGCTGCTGGGGGCCCTTTTAGGAGACAGTTTGGAGAAGTTCGAAGTGTCTCTTTGCTGCAGCAAAGCCACTTCCGGGGCCATATAAAGAAGAGTCCCCACGGCCAAGAGGGGGGCCCCCCTGGACAGCTGTTTGAACCTCCACTCCCCCACAGACTCCGGAGCCTCCTCCCAGCCCTCGCTGCTGCTGCTGCTGCTGCTGCTGCTGCTGCTGCTGCTGCTGCTGCTGCTGCTGCTGCTGCTGCTGCTGACTGCGCCGCTGGCGTCGGCCTGCTGTGTGTGCGGCGGCAGGCGCGCGGCGTGGCTGTCTGCTGCTTCGGCAGCAGCAGCAGCCGCGGGGCGCCCCGCCGCCGCCGCCGCCGCTGCTGCTGCTGCTGCTGCTGCTGCTGCTGCTGCTGCGGGCCTGCGGGGGGCCCCCCTGGCGGCGAGGCCCATGTCCACGAGGCGGAGGGCCCCCCTCTTGTCCAAGACGAGGTTTGCGGGCTTCACGTCTCTGTGAATAAACCCCAACTTGTGAACTGCATGCAGGGCCCCCGCGAGTTGTGCTGCGCAGCAGCGGGCCCGGGCCTCGGGGAGGGGCCCCTGCTGCTGCAGCAGGGCCCCCAGGCTCAGGGGGCCCCCCCACTGCAGCAGCAAAAACAAATGCTGCTGGTCTTGGAAGGCTGCATGCAGCTTCACGAGGTGTCTAGACACCTTGCTGCGGGCCAGCAGCTGCCGCTCCGCGTACACCTGCGCCCACGCGCTCGCCGCCCCCGCGCCGCTGCTGCTGCTGCTGCTGCTGCTGCTGCTGCTGCTGCTGCTGCTGCTCGCCAGGCTCGCCTTCGGGATCACTTTGAGGGCAAACTGCTGCTGCGTCTTCTTGTGCCGCACCAGCCACACGCGGCCCCCAGCGCCTTCCCCCACGAGGGCCTCCCGCTGCAGCTGCATGCGCAGCTGCTGCAGCCGCAGGGGCCCCAGCAGCTGCTGCTGCTGCAGCGCAGCCAGCAGCTGCAGCAGCTCCTTCTTCCTCCCCAGCGAGCCCACCGAACACCGCTTCCTGCTGCTGCTGCTGCTGCTGCTGCTGCTGTTCAGGGGGACACGACGCACGGCGCTGCGCCGCCGCACAGAGTTCGTACACGCAGCAGCAGCAGCAGCAGCAGCAGGTGCTGCTGCTGCTGCGTCTTCAGGGTTTTCATACTGAAAATGAGGTGATTTCGATGCTTCTAGAGGAATCCCTGCTGCTGTCTGCTGCTGCTGCTGCTGCTGCTGCTGCTGCTGCTCCAGCGGAGTCAGGTCTTCAGTTCGCAGCCCTGGGCCGGCTCCTATGGATCCAGGCGAAGCAGACGAGGCCTGCTGCTGCTGCTCTTGCTGCTGCTCTTGCTCCTGCTGCTCCCGCTGCTGCTCCAGCTCCTGCTGCTGCTGCTGCTGCTGCTGCTGCTGCTGCGCTGCGTGCTGTATGAGCGCAATGAGGCTCCGCCTGCGCCTGCAGTTGAACTCCTGGCGGCGCTTCTGGAGGCAAATGGCTGCCTTGAACAGCTGCAGCTTCCAGCCCACAGAGGCTGCTGTTGCTGCTGCTGCTGCTGCATCTGCTGCTGCTGCTGCTTCTGCTGCTGCTGCTGAGTGTTCTTGTGGAGGGTCTGTTGTGGCAGGCAGCGACGTGCCGTCGACAGCCCCTGCAGCTGCCGCGGCTGCTGCTGCTGCTGCTGTTGCTGCTGCGCCAGCAGCGCTTCCCGCAGCACCCCAGGGCTCTTTAATGCCTGCTTCTCCCCCCGCTGCTGCTGCTGCTGCTGAGGCCTCGTCTCCCTCCCCTCTGCTGCTGCTGCTGCTGCTGCCCTGCGCAGCTAACCACTGGTCAAGCAGGCTGCTGGGGCCCCCCCCAACGAGGCTGGCAGCAGAGAGCCGCCGCCAGGCGCAGGCGCATGCATGGGGCTCGGGGGGCCCCTGTGGGGTCTGTGGGGCCCCACACTGCAGCAGCGCAGCAGCAGCAGCCCCGGGAGGGGAAGATCCCCCAGAAGTGGCTGAGGTGTACATGCAGCTGCGCTGAGGTGTACAGACACCGCAGCAGCAGGTCACCGGCGTTCGCGGCGGTGTTGGGAGTCCGAGCAGCTCCAATCCCGCAGTTGAAGACTTTTAATTATTTAATTGTTTAATTGTTTTATTTTTTATTTTTTTATTGTTTTGTTTTTATTTATTTACTTGTATATCCCGCAGGAACTGCGCGCGGCGCTCGCTCCGCCTGCAGCAGACGGCTAGCTGTGCAGCTTCCGGGAGTCTTCAGCGGCGCCGCCTTGACTTTGTTTGTCAGCCAATCTTCAATTTGAAAAGTTAATCTTATTCTTTTTCAATCTGCAAAAGCAGACGCTGCCAGTTTCGCTAGCTTACCCACGAAGACACGCAGCAGCAGCAGCAGCAGCAGCAGCAGCAGCAGCAGCAGCGGCAGCAGCAGCAGCAGCCACTACGACTACACTGCGCAGCGTAGAGAGCGCGTAGCTTCTTTGGCTTTTTCAGCATTAATTGAGTCAAAAATGCAAATTAAAATAATAAAACAAATTTAATTTAATATAATTTCAGTGAATTAAACACATTAGACCCCTGCGCCCCAGCTTGTGCCTGCAGATCTCGCAGCAGCAGGGGGGCCCCCAGCGCCGCTGCGCTGCTGGGGGCCCCCCAGCCCATGGCAGCAGCAGCAGCAGCAGCAGCAGTTCTTGAGCTGTTTAATTCAATTTTTTAAATATTATTTAATTTGTTTTAAGCCCTTCCTGCTAGGCTGCTTGAATCCCAGATCGGGGGCCCCCCGGCAGCAGCAGCAGCCAGATCCAGCAGCAGGGGGGCCCCCCGGAGGGCCCCTGCCAGGGCTTGGGGGCCCCCTGGGCATTCCCAGGTGTATCGACAGCTGCGGGGCCCCACAGCCGCGTCTGGCCCGAGCGTGGGGTGTACGTACACCGCAGGCTGTGAGGTGTCTCGACAGCCACACAATGACCTCCGGGGGCCCCCAAGGCCTTTCTTGCTTCTGTCTCTGCGTCTCTTCCGCCCCACAGCGCAGACTTGCTGCTGCTGCTGCAGCAGCAGCTGCTGCTGCTGCTGCATGCAAACGCATGCAGACAGGGTTCAGAGCTTGTGGGGCTTTGGGGGGCCCCGGGGGGCCCCGGGCCAGCGCCTGAAAATGCGCCCCAAGCTCAAGCCGCCCCTGCTGCTGCTGCAGCAGCAGCAGCAGCAGCAGCGGCGGCAGCGCCTGTTGCTGCTGAAGCTGCTGCTGCTGCCCCTGTGCTTGCTGCCCCTGCTGCTGCCTCAGCCGGTTGCTTGTGTCTCGCTGCAGCAGCAGCAGCAGCAGCAGCAGCAGCCTTGTCTCCGTGTCCGAGGCGTCTCCTCGCGCTGCTTCCTGCTGTCTCCCCTGCCTCCCTCGTTTAGGGCCCCAGCAGCAGCAGCAGCAGCAACAGCAGCAGCAGCAGCAGCAGCCAACGGGGGCCTCTCGAGGGCCCCCGGTGCATGCAGGGGGCCCCCCTGGGGCCCCCTGGGGCCCCCCGAAGCTATAGGGGGCCCCCACAACCTCTGCACTGTGGCAAGGTGCAGCAGAAAGCCTTTCCGCAGCGCAGCAGCAGCAGCAGCAACAGCAGCAGGAGCAGCAGCAGCAGCAGGGGCCCCCCCAGCCGCGGGGCAGGAGGGGGCTGCATTCGGCGGGGCTGGAGAGGGAGAGACGCAGCAGCAGCCACCTGCTGCTGCTGCTGCTGCTGCTGCTGCTGCGTCAGCAGCAAAAGCTAAACCAGTCAAGGGGCCCCTCTCCAGACAGCCCGGGGGGCCCCCCAGAGGGGGCCCCCCTCCTCCCGCCTCCTCTGGCCCGCCCCGCATGAGCTCAGCGGCAAGCAGCCAAACCCTAAACCCTAAACCCTAAACCGTAAACCCTAAACCCTAAGTCTTATCAATAAGCCGAAGCCCCTAGCTGCAGTGCTTGTGCTGAACCCTAGGTGGCTCTCTTTGTTGGCCTAGTCTGGGACGGCAGGTTTGCATAAAAGGGTTTAGAGTTTAGGGTTTAGGGTTTAGGGTTTAGGGTTTAGGGTTTAGGGTTTAGGGTTTAGGGTTTAGGGTTTGGGGCTTTGGGTGTCCTACAGGCTCCCTTCTCTGGAAGCACCCAGGATGCTCCCAGGAAGGCGCAGCAGCGCAGCAGCCCGAGCCCACAATCTCTACAGCAGCAGCAGCAGCAGCAGCAGCAGAAGCAAGTGCAGCAGCAGCAGCAGCAAGTGCAGCAGCAGCAGCAGCAGAAGCAAGTGCAGCAGCAGCAGCAGCAGCAACACCCAGTGGCTCCAGGGAGGAGACCAGAAGCGAAGCAGCAGCTCAAGCAGCGCCAGCAGCAAAAGCAGCAGCCGTGGCAGCAGCAGCAGCCGTGGCAGCAGCAGCAGCAGCAGCAGCCGTGGCAGCAGCAGCAGCAGCCAGGCAAGCTGCTGCAGCAGCGGCAGCAGCAGCGACGACAGCCGCTGCAGCAGGCAGCCCTTCAGCAGCAGCAGCAAGCTCGCCAGGTGCAGAGACACCAGCAGCACCAGCAGCTGCAGCACCAGCAACTCGAGCAACAGCAGCAGCAGCAGCAGCAGCAGCAGCAGCTAGTTGAGGACAGCCTGGAATTGGTGTCTTGGCTCCGGGACACAAAACACCCTCTTGAAGGTGAGCAGAGTTTTGCTGCTGAGGTGTACGTACACCCGGTTTGCTGCTGCAGTGTACATACACCCAAGCTGGACTTGTGCACAGAGTCCAGCTGCGCCCCAGTTGCTGCTGAAGCCGCAAGGCCTTTAATTGCTGCTGCTGCTGCTGTTGCTGCTGCTGCTGTTGCTGCTGCTGCTGCTGCTGCTGCTGCGGAGAATGCCACACTTTGGGTTCTGCTCTCCGGAAGCCAACGCGCAGCGCTAGGGTTTAGGTTTTAGGGTTTAGGGTTTAGGGTTTAGCGTATAAGGCTCCAGGCGCCCTTGCTTCTAGGGTTTAAGGTGAGGGTTTGGCTAGGGTTTAGGGTTAGGGTTTAGGGTTTGTGTGTCTTTGAAGGCTTGATTGTCTCTAAGAGCAGCAGCACCCTTGGAGTGCAGCTGCTGCTGCCAGCAGCAGTGCAGCAAATGCTGCCCCCCAAGTTGTCTCTTCCAAAGCAGCTATTTGCTGCAGCAGGGGGGCCCCCCGGGGGCCCCCGGGGGGCCCCCCGGCGCAGTGGGGGGGCCCCCGAGGCCCCTCGGCGAGGACCCAGAGGCCCTGTGGGAAGGCCTGCAGCAAGGAGACACCATTCAGCTGCAAGTCATTGGCGTCCGCCAGCAGCAGCAGCAGCAGCAGCAGCAGCAGCAGCAGCAGCAGCAGCAGCAGCAGCAGGGGTGGGGGGGCGG
>NW_013652192.1:0-7441 GCF_000499385.1 Eimeria necatrix
GGCCCCCCGGGGGCCCCCCGGGCCCCTGGGCCCCCCCCCCCTCATCCGTGGCTGCGCTGCAGGGGATAACAGCAGCAGCTAAGGCTGGATAGCCCAGCCGCGCCTCACACAGGAAGCGGAAGGGCCCCTCAGGCGAGCTGTGCCCTGCGGGGGGCCCTGCAGGGGCCCCTGGGGCCCCGGGGGCCCCGGGGGCCCCCTCACCTGCCGGCAGGCAGTAGACCCGAACAACTCGGGGCAGCAGCAGCACCAGGCAGGGGCCCCCCTGCCTGCGGAGGGCGGCGAAGAGGACCTGGTGGACCTGAGAGCCCTCAGCTGCGACGTCGATGAGGCCCTGGGCCCCCATCGCCTTGGGGGCCCCCCTGGGCCCTGGAGGCCTCGGGGGCCCCCCCGCGGCTGGGCCCCGCGAGGGGCTTCTGGGGGAAAAAGGGCTTAGGGGGCCCCCGGGCTCAGCAGGACCGCCCCGGAGGCCGCAGCGGGGGGCCCTGGGGAGTGGGGCTGCAGGGGAGGAAGCTG
Organism: Eimeria necatrix; assembly: GCF_000499385.1. Taxonomy (NCBI): domain Eukaryota; phylum Apicomplexa; class Conoidasida; order Eucoccidiorida; family Eimeriidae; genus Eimeria; species Eimeria necatrix. The sequence goes on from NW_013652192.1 coordinate 514, forward strand.
TGCGGGAAAGAGCAGCAAACTGGGGGTTCCGGGGGGTTCAGTGCCACACAGAACTTGGAAATCTAAACTAAATTGTTGTTTTTATTCATTGATGAGCCCCACGGCGGTTTGCCTCCAAAAAAGCCCCAGAACCTGGGGCCCCCAGGGGGCCCCCTGTCTGCGCCGCCGCTCAGCTGCTGGCAGCAGGGGGGCCCCAGGGCCCCTGGGTGAAGCTACTAGTGAACATTTGAAGCCGCAAATATATTTGCGATTGAGTTTGTAGTCCTGAGAGAACAACAGCTGCAAATCGTTCCTGCTGCTGCTGCTGCTGCTGCTGCAGCGCCGCCTGCAGCAGCAGGTGCCGCGGATGCGTCGGCTGTTGCAGCTGCTTCAGCAACAGCCGCGACAGCAGCGGCACCTGAAGCAGCAGCAACAGTAACTGAGTCTGCAGTCGACGCGCCGCCGCTTGAGACGCAGTTTGTCTAAACACAGGGAGAGGAGCTAGCCGTCACAGCTGCGGCAGCAGCAGCAAGCGCAGCAGCAGCAGCAGCAGCAGGCACAGCAGCAGCAGCAAGCCCAGCAGCAACTGGAGCAAGCACAGCAGCAAGAGCAGCAAGCCCGGCATCAGGCGCAGCACTGGGCGCAGTAACAGTAACAGGCTCGACAGCAACAGCAAGCGCAGCAACAGCAGCACGCGCAGCAGCAGCAGCAGCAGCAACAATATACAGTTGCTGCTAAGGGCCACAGATCCCCTGTGGACCCCAAGCCTGGAGGCCCCCGAGCCAGAGCCCCGCCGGGGGGCCCCCGGAGGTGTTTATTCAGGACCCCCACAAAGATGCTGCAGCAAGAGCAGCAGCAGCAGCAGGAGCTCCTGCTGCCACACGATTTGGCGTCACAGGAGCAGCAGCAGCAGGCGCAGCAGCAGCAGATGAATGGGAAGATGCCAGTGGCTACAAAGGCTGCTGCAGCCACGGCGGAGGGGCCCTTGCAGCGGATGGTTCGCGAGCTGCTGCAGCAGCAGCAGCAAACGGACATATCCCTTCTTTCAGAAAGCCTCAGATGTCTCGACAGCCACGGGTGGGAGGAGCAGCAGCAGCGGCAGCCTCTCTCAGCAGCAGCAGCGCCAGCAGCAGCAGCAGCAGCAGCAGCAGCAGCAGCTCGCCCCGCAACGTCTGTAAACTTGTCTTTGTTCGTTCGGCGGCAGCGGCTCGGGGTGTACAGACAGCAGCTAGAGGCCCTCCGCCGCGTGGCTCCTCTGCTGCAGCAGCTGCAGCAAGCAGCAGATTGTTTGAAGGCAACTCTATCGGAGGCTTTGGGGCGGCTGGCAAAGAGCAGGCAGCACTTGCTGCCGCTGCTGCAGCAGCTGCTGGAGCTGCGGCAGCAGCAGCAGCAGCTTTCCAGAAATGAGGCCCTTTGCATTCAGGTGCTGCAGCGCCTTTCTGTCCCCCAGAAGTACTTAGAAACTATCATGCGCCCCGTGCCTCCGCTGCAGCAGCAGCAGCAGCAAGCAGCAGCAGCAGGCGAACAGCAGCCGCAGCAGCAGCAGCAAGAGCAAGTGCAGCAGGAAGAACTGTCCAGGGAGCTGCAAGACACACGGTCGGCGCTTTCGGAGGTGCAGCAGAAGCGACAGCTGCTGCTGCAGCTAAAGGCAGCAGCAGCAACAGGTGCAGCAGAAGCAGCAGCAGGAACGCCAACAGGCGCAGCAGCAACTGCAGCAGGGTTCCCCCTCATAGAGAGTCTGCTGCAGCAGACAGGCGAGCTGGACGAAATAGGCCACGAAAGGCTACATCTTTTGCTGCTGCTGTGCCTGCAGCAGCTTGCAGCAGCAGCAACAGGGGCAGCAGCAGCTGCCACAGCAGCAGAACCAACGAGAGACACAAATGCCGTTGGGGCTGCATTCCAAGCGCTCCTTGACATCTCGGGTCAGCAGCAATATTCGCTTCAGCAGCAGCAGCTGCTGCAGCAGAATTGGAAAAACAGTTCTGAAGCAGCAACTGCAGCAACAACAGCGGCAACAGCAGAAGCAGCAGCAGCTGCAACAGCACAGAGCAGCGAGACAGGCAGCCAGTATGCGGTCTTATGGGAAGCTCTAGCGGACCTTCACACTCATCCCACTTATCTGCTGCAGTGTCTGCAGCAGCTGCTGCGTCTGCGGCGGCAGCTGCTGCAGCAGCAACTGCAGCAGCAACTCTTTGCAGAGGGCCCCTGGGGGGGCCCCATGAGGTTTGCTGCAGGCAAAGAGGCGCCGAGGCCCCTCACCGCGGCGCTACGGTGGGTCCCGCGTGCAGCAGCAGCAGAAGCTGCTGTCTTTGTCTCCCTGCTGCAGCTGTTGTATGCCCGTGGGGGAGCTGCTGCACTTGGAGTCCAGCAGCAGCAGCAGCAGCAGCAGCAGGAAAAGAGACACAGCTTCTCTGCCGACGCTGCAGATGTATGTGGAAGAAGCGAAGAGGCCGCAGAGTCCCATTTTCCACTTGTAAGCCCGCAGCAGCAACAGCAGCAAGAACAGCAACAGCAACAGCAACTACAACCGCAATTGCAGCAGCAGCAGCAGCAGCAGGTGCGGGGTTGGCTGCCGCTTTCAGACGCAGCAACTCTCCCCACTGAGGCTGGCAGCAGCGCGGCCACGCTACAGGAGCTGCTGGACCCAGCAGCATTGCTAGAGGGGGCCCTTGAGGCTCTTCAGGGGCCCCTTGCTGCTCAGCTTGCTGCTGCTCTCGACGGCAGCAGCAGCAGCAGCTGTGGCATCACAGCGTTCAAGATAGGCTTGCTGCTAGAACAAGCAGCAGCGGCTACTGAGCAGGCAATCGCTGCTGCCGTTCAGAACTCTCCTCAAAGGCGTCTTGAGAAAGAGCAGCAGCAGCAGCAGCAGCAGCAGCAGCAGCAACAGAGGCAGCCGCTGCTGGTGCGTTTCCTGTTGGATCTTTCAACGAAGGCGCTGGATACGCTCGAGACCCAGTGGGACTCCTCAGCGCTGCTGCTGCCGCATGTCTCCGCAGCAGCAGCAGCAGAATGGGCCCCTGCTGCTGAAGAGGGGGCCCCACCCCGCAGCAGTTTGCCTCCGTTTCTAACGGCCTTCGCCTCGCGCCTGCAAGACCTGCTGCTCGCGTACGCAGCTTCTCTTTCTCCTCTGCAGCAGCCTCGGCAGCAGCTCCAGCAGCAGCCCCAGCAGCAGCAGCAGCAGCAGCAGCAGCAGCAGCAGCAGCAGCAGCCGACGTGCGCTGTGAGTCGCCTGGAGACGCTGGTAGGCCGCGACGTGTCCCGGTGCCTCAATTACTGTCTGCAAATGGCTCACTTTATGGACAAGGCCTCGAGCTGCGTCTTTCTTATAAATTCATTTTCATCTTTGAGGGCCTCGCTGCAGCTGCAGAGTGTGGCGTTCATGTGGGACGCCAGCCTGCAGGAGCAAAAGCAGCTGCTGCTGCAGGAGCAGCAGCAGCTGCAGCAGCAGGTCTTGCTGCTGCAGGAGGCGGTGTCAATGCCGGTGCATCGGCAGCAGCGCCAACTGCTGACGCAGCTAATAGATGAACAGACAGAAGAGCTAGGCAACCTGTTAGGTTTGGGGCTTTACGGCAGCAGCAGCTTGAGTCGCTGCATGCAAGAGGCACCTCCTGCAGCCGCTGCAGCCACTTCTGCTGCCGCTGCTGCTGCTGCTGCTGGCCCCACCCTCAGAGCTGGTGATGCATGCACGCAGTTCATTGCTGCAGTTCTAGGCTCCCCGAAAGCCCTCGACATGCCCCTCCTTGCTGCTATAAACGAGGGGGCGGCCCGCCGCCGCACCCGGGCCATTGCCTTAGGGCTGCTGCTGGCAAAGTACACAGAGCTCTACAGCAAAGCTGCAGCAGAATGCACACATCCACCCCCCCACTCGCCTCAGGAGCTCAAACTCATACTAGACCTATAGGCACCCCAGGGGCCGCTGAAGACAAACAGCGGGTTCCTGGGGGCCCCCGCGTGGGGGTTTCCAAAGCCCGAAGCCACGCACCTGGTTGGGAGGTGACTCGGGGGGGCCCCCTTAGGACTCAAGGCATCCGGGGGCCCCGTTGGGGCACTAGAAACCCTAGATCCCAGCCTCGCTTTAATGGCTGCAAAAGTGACCGCCCAAAGAAACTCTCAAAGCCTTTTCCCGACCGGCCAAAGGCCTAATTTAGTCCTTGTGCCTTTCTGTGGATGGCGGCGGGCCGAGAAGTGACTGCGGTGTCTTCGCTGTTTCCTGTGTCTGTACACCTCAGTCCCACTGGCCCTGTGGCTCTTTGGCCTTTCTGCCCGTGCTGGGGCTTCTGGCTCTTCTCGGCGAGCACAAGAGAACCCTTTTGTGTCACTGAGTCGAGCCCATGGGGCTGGAGAGCACACAGAGGCAGACTCTGCCTGCGTCTGTATGCTCCCTAGTCTCGGGCACCAGGTAATAAAAACGGTGAGGAAGAATGTAGGGTTTGGCCGAGTCCGAGGGTTTAGGGTTTAGCGTTTAGAGCTTTATTGTACGGTTTAGTGCGTTGTAGGATTCGGTGTTCAAGTCCTAGTCATAGGGTTTAGAATTTAGTGTTGCGCTACTGTTTGAGGAGATTGCCCGGCTTCCTTGCCGGCCCAGCGACAGCTGCTCCGCTATTCACGTGGACCCTCAAGACGGGCTTGGCTGTTGATGCAAGCCTCCGCTGCTGCTTCCCGCCGCTGTTCTGGCTCCCTTATCTGACTTGGGGGAGCAGCAGCAGCAGCAGCGCCCCCAACAATGGTTCCCATGAGTGTCACGGCCTTCACGGCCTGGATCTGAACGAAGCTGAGGGTGGTGGGGTCGGTGGTTCTGAGGCCGTGCGGGAAATGAGCAGGCCACCGACGGCCTGAAGAACTCCCATTCCTCTCAGCTCTTTGCAGCGGAGTCCCAACAGCAGCAGCAACAGCAGCAGCAGCAGCAGCAGCAGAAGCGTTTGCTGTAGTCACAGCACAGCAGCAGCAACAGCAGCAGCAGCAACAGCAGCAACAGCGACTGGCGGAAGACACAGCAAAGCTGTCTTCTGGAAAGTATGCAGCAGCAGGGCCCTGCGGCCCCTTGCGGCTGTGTTGAATGTCATTGAAGCCATCAGCTGCTGCTGCAGCCGCTGCAGCAGCTGCAGCAGCTGAAAGCTAACTCGCTGCTTCCGCAGTGCTCGCCGCACTACCCAGGGGTAGGACACTAAGCCGCTTTTGCGTATCAGCTGGCAGTTCTGCGATGACACTCATCTGCATATATATATATATATATATATATATATATATATATATATATATAGTACGCATTTGCGTTTATGCAACTGCATGCAAAAGTTTAAGCATTTGCCTTTAGACAACTGCATGCGGAAGCTACGATAAACGCATTCACCTCCGAATGCTATTCCCGCTATCAATATATGAATGTATATTCCGAGATTCATTCGCATGCTCCCTTCTTAATATCTGTGGCGTTCAACCCCAACTTCGCGCTAAGAAGCGGCAGCAGCAATAAGTGGAGGTAATAAGATGGCGAGCAACAAGCCGCAACAGCAAGCAGCAGCACCAGATAGCACCACCAAGCAGCAGCAGCGTGCAGAAGCAACAAGAAAAAGCACCGAGCAGCAGGGTCTCAAAGCCAGCAGTAGCACCAAGCAGTTGTACCAAGCAAAATCACCAAGCAGCAGCACGAAGCAGCAGCATCAGGCCGCAAGGCAAAGCAGCACTAGCAAGAAGCAGCCGCAAGCAGCAACAGTAAACAGCAGCAACCAGCAGAACCATGTCGCAGCAACAAAAAGTAGCAGCAAAAATCAGCAACGGCACGCAACAGCAAAAAGCAGCAGCAACAAGGAACAGCAGCAAGCAGCAGCAAGCAGCAAAGAACACCAGAAGCGAGCAGTCACTGTACACCAGGTCGTTGGTCTACTTCCTTAGTTCAAGAAACAATTCTTATTCTGCTGGATGCCACTCTCAGTTTTCGCCTCAACGCCTGCAGCAGCTGCAGGATTCGCTGGAAGCTTCCATACGGCGAGTATCAATTTTCTGCAGCAGGTGTCAGAAATCAAGTTTCATTCTGGCTCCTAGTTTCCGTCAAAGTCTGCGTTTAGCCCTTTTCTGTGCTGGCCGCGAAGCGCGGCTCACTCTTCTAAAGATGTAGCTTTCGGCCAGAGGGCATGTACTGCTGTTGCTGCTGCAGTTGCTGCTGTTTGTGCTGCTGAAACTGCTTCTTCTGCAAAAGCTGCTACTGATGCCGCTGGTACTGTAGCAGTTGCTACAGATGCTGCAAAGTGCTGCAATTGTTAAAACTGGTGCTGTCGCCGTGAATGTTTCAGCGGAAGCTGCCATCCCAATTGTTGCCCTTTGCTAACTCCGCTCTTAGTCTGTGAAGTTTGGGATGAGTTGCACCTGCTGGGAAGCCTCGAAAATGCGGATTTCGTTTGCGCTAGCCAGAGAAAACAAGGCGCATAGCCAACCAAGCAACATCATCAAGCAGAAATAATCGAAGAGAAGCACCACCAAACAACAGCAAAACGCAGCAGCTTCGAGCAGCACAACCAAAGGACAACAGCAAGCAGCAGCAACAAATAACAGCTTCGGGCAACACAGCCAAAAAGCAGCAGCAGCAACAAAAAGCAGCAACAGACAGCAGCACCAAGTAACTGCAGCAAATATTTTGGTGAGTCTATTTTTCATGCTGTTGCTACTTGCGCAGATGTCTTAACCCAGCACTCCACATCTGTTGCTGCTGTCCAAATCCCAGCTGCATGGCATTCAGACGCCCACAAGTTTCGATCAAGTTGCTGCTGCCGCTTCTGCTGCTCTTGTGGCTGGTTGAAGAACTGTAGCGGTCTCACCCCACTGCGACGCGTACGGGTGTCTCTTCTGCCCAATTTCCGAAATTTCTCTGTTTTTTCCTTACACCAGAAGTGATGCAAAACGGCCATCCTGTCTGTAACATACAAGCCGCCCAAAAAAATTTCTTCGAATCACG
>NW_013652193.1:0-7180 GCF_000499385.1 Eimeria necatrix
ACAACTGGGTAAGCTTACATGCAGCGCAACATGTCGGGAAAAGCATTCATGTGGGGAAATGAGTGTCGAGGTAGGCGGAAACCCGTTGAAAGCTTTTGAGAAGGAGGCCCTTCCATGAGAAGCTCTATTGTTACCCGAAGAGTAGCGAGTGTGCACGAGCACGTTTGCACTGCCTCACATTGAACTCTAAATTTCGCATGCCTGCTCTGAATTCTGGAACATGCAGCTGGTACGTATGCCGTGGGTTTGTATGACGCATCACTAATTCACGGCGATAGCAGTTTGCTAATGGTGAGCTGGTGTTCGTGTCGTGCAGGAAAATGCAACCACACGCTGACACGTTGCGCGGGCGTTCGTAAGGTTGTGCAGCATTCAAGTATCCTCTATACGAGCCGTGGGTTTGACTGGGCAAATGTGGCTGCAGGTGGATTGCTTGCATGAGGTAAAAGGGTTTTAAATTGAAGGCACGGAAACTTCGAAAATGCACGGATGGAAGGCGGTATAAGGCCGATGTGTCGAGAGATACAGACCGTCTAGCTGAGGTTCTAGTGCTATTGGTTGTTGGGATGTTGATCGCCGTCGATTGCAAAGAACAAAGGAAATGCTAATAGTTGCCACATGGTGGTGGCGAAATAATTCAGTTGCTGTAGGAAAATCGTGCGTGTTTCTTATCCCAGTGCAGGGGTGTGGAGGCTGCAATGTCGCGGAAATCGGCACCAAATCGAAAACAGAAACGTCTAGAGCATATACAGATCATTATGTTTGTGGAACTTTTGCAAGTGCCGGCAGCGGAGGGTAACGAGAGGCTAACGCTGAAAAAGGCCTTCAAGGTGCCTGAAATTGCCAGTTTGCTGACCCCGCAGATGCACAGCTTGGAGTACACCGTGAAAGTATTGGGTGGAATAATTAGTTTGAGTTAATAGTGTGCATGCAGGGTATAGACGGCTTTGTATAAATGCACAGCATCTCTGCATCTCCAAAACAAGGTTGTCTAGGTAGTTGCCGCAGAGTCGATGCTGGCGCTTGTGGACGTACATGCGCGTTCGCAACGGGGAGACTCAAATCCTAACTCCTTTATTCAGGCTCACGTGGTGTCCCTAGGGTAGTGTTGCCCGACGGCTACACGAATGGGCCAGTAAGCGCCGTTACTCCAGCTACCAGCGTTCAAGTGTATTTTTGCTGCCGTCGCGTTGAAAACAAGGCGATGCGGCTGTCCGACCGCGTTTTGCAAGCAACGGGCCGTCAAGTAAAACTGCCTGCTAATAGCGCAGCGAATACCGATACAAAAAATGGGAAGTTCCACTGGCATGACGCACGGCCTTCATTGTAGATGTTGAATGCGTTTCAGGGGGTGCGTTTGGAGCCAGGAATGGCTGAAAAGGCTTTGGCGAAGGGTCCTGATATTTCGAAGTATCGACAAGAGCAGCTTTGACGCCTGGAATTATAAATCTTGCCGGACGCTGCTAAGAATCGCTAGTGAACATGACTGTTATGATTATCAAGTGTCCTTGCGGTTGTTGCACGTTCGCACTAGCGCCGTAGAGATGAAGCGCCCAGGAGAACGTTTGTGCTTCTTCCTTGGTGACATGAGGGCAAATGTGATGTTTTCGGGGCAAACCAAATGCATCCACAACATGGACGCTCTAGCCATGTGCCGTGCGCTGTGTGCGCTCGTTAAAGGCTTTTATGTGAAAGCAGAGCAGTGAAGTGCGAGCAAGCCCTACGCTGAGGCGAAACGTCATCTTGTGCGAGAGTGTTGGAATGTCGTGCCTGTAGAGGCAGAGCGTGGGGTAGACTGCCGGAAGACTTTGCCCAACTGCTTAAAGTGTTGAGCACTGTGTACTAGCGGTAGAGAGGCATAGAAAAGCCGCGCGAGCGTCGGTGCAACTCTGCAGACCAGCACGCAAGGAGCACTACAGCATCCTGTCTGGAAGTATCGATCTGCTGCGTTGCAGTCGTAGAGCCTGGTGCAGATTGCCGAGCGCTCTTTCTGGTCTTCTCAAAGTGGTGACGTCGTCTTTGACAGAATAAATTGGATCGGGAGCCAGTTGCTTTTTTCTGGCTTTGTAGGTGCAACGCATGTTGAATGCTGTCCGATAGTTGCAGGAGGGCAAGTAGCAGCTCATACAAGCGTGCTGGTCTCCTGCGGTGTGCGGGTTGATATATCACACACTTACGCTCTTTGATTATTTATGCTTATCTTCCGATCCACCTGCAGTTTTTTGTGTAGCGTTGAGAGCTAGGGTTCATTTTGAATTCCTTGCAAATGAACAGTGTGGGGGATTATTGTCAGCTCTTCGCCACATTGCCGCGATGATGCACTCTCGCGTTGTGTACACTGGAATACAATTCTTCGTCAGTCTCGCTGTTATTTTGCTCAGGCGCAATTTCGATCTTGTCGCTGCTAAATGCGCGCTGGCATTTGCTGCTGTCCGTCTTTTTAAGCCTAGCAAGTCTTCGTGTATACTCCTGAGTGATTTTCCAGCTTTGCTCTTGAACGAGCGGAATGGCATACCAAATCGGAATGAATTAAACGGCAAACTCGCATTCTATTGTTTGCTCAAATGCCAGTTGATGAAATGTACAGGACTGCATTTGTTTCACATAGAGAACTGAGAAGGAAAGTGCTGAAGTGCTCAGGATCTCTGTGCGTAGCGAAGCGTGTTAACTGCTTCACTGCCGCGCCTGATGATATAGCTTGCCAGGATGCTCACTGAAAAAAAAATCCATCCGATATTGGATGCCATCTGCATTTGCAGTGCGAAGGGGCTTCCGGTTTTCATGCAAGCTGCTTGCATACAGTCTTCGCCAAACAGGGGCCATGGCTGCAGTACAGTTCCTGACGGATGATCATCTTGGAGTCCCGATATGTGGTGAATCATGCAGCATATATTCGTTTATTTTGCTTGTAATATTCAAGTAATTGAATGCACTGCTACAACGAATTTCGGACTAAGTAGGCTGCGAGAAGAGAGTGTCACACAGCCAGGAGCATGCTTGTTAAGTATCAAGGGGCGTAGAAAGGCTTTTGTTTGTGTTGTGCTTGCATTTGTTTCACGGCATTCTGTGGATCATTTTGAAGTGGTTATCAAGATAATAGTAGTACCTCCGACTGTACATTCATCCTCGAAATAGCCTATGCCTGTGCGAGTTACGTGTGTAACTATTCTCATAATTCCCGGAATGTGTATTGGCAAATGCCAAATTGTCGACACATGCAGTAGTGCGCCACGTGCTCATATGTAGCCTTGGATTACTGTATCTACACGCGTTGTGTGCCGAGCAGTCGAAAATACCGCAGATCAGCCATACCACACATTATCGCCGCGGTGCTCAAGAACATTTCGCCACGCAAGCCGACAACACATTTTGGTAGCCTTCGTATGGTTTGTCCCGTGTATGTCTTGTTACGCTGGGCAGGCAGAAATGCTCTTTTGCTAATGCCCGATTCGGCCTTTGTCGTGAACTTCAAATTTTACAAAGTAATGGAGCATATATCGACAAACTATACCAGTAATTCTTTTTTCAGCTCGAATTCGTGAGCCAGGGGGTCAGCTGATATGAATGAACAATGTTAATCTGCCAAGCTGCGTTCTATGGCGCATTTAGAGAAACTCTTCGACACATCGAGGAGCTCACACAGCGACGCGACACCAGTGCGTGTGTTATGGACTGTTTCAAGCCTAAAAACTCAGCTCTATAAGTGTTTTTATGTCTAGAAAGTATGCAAGAAGCTGTGATGAGGAGGTCGTCAATGACACTGCGATGCAGCAGGCAACACACATCACGTGCCAGTCGAGCTCCAGTGAAATCACTGAAATGCTCATAGGCATATTAGATATTTCTTTCCTAGTACACAATAGCGTGGTCAGGGGATCAAAGAATTCGCGAACATGGGGGTGTCACTCCGACAAATACAAAGAAAAGCACGCTCAGAGCGTGCTTTTCTTTGTATTTGTCTGGTCTACGAAACAACGTGCCCCAAGCATGCTGTGTAACTAATTTCATTCTAAACTTTTTCTTAAAAGATTTGGTTGAGAACAGAATGAGTTTTGTTAAGTTCGAACTCACGGCGGACAAACACGGAGTGCTCTTTTACTCGAGCCTAGCAAAATCGAAGAAAATGGCATCACTGGTAGACAAAAGATGACTTGGAATTGTAGTGGATCGTTGCATTAAAATGTCCTCCACATGCAGAGTGTATACACGATTGTGGTAATTTCGGAGACACGGTGGAGAAGTCGTCCAGCAAAGTTTCATCATTTTGGCAGCAATTCATGCGAATGGCCAACAGATGTCAGCCCAATGTGACATTTCGATGAAACGGAAGGTGAAGAAGCAGTGTCCTGCTTTTTGTCATGGCGAAACGGTGCTTGTTGGTTTAAAGGGAATTGTTTACAAATATTTTTCTGGCGTTGCCCTAGCGCTCAACGCGTAGTACACACGAGTTTGTCGCTGACCTGCAGCCGGTATCAATTCATATTGCTGGATGGTTCCACGAGTGTCAATAGAAGAGCGTCTAGATGATAAATTACCGTGATGCATCTTTTCTGCATCCTGGAATTGCTGTTATACGCAAACGGACCGCCTTCTGTGTACCCTATCGTAAGCGAAGCACGGTCGTCGGAAAATTGTTTTTGAGGTGTTGCGTGAAGATTATTATGCCGGCATAACGTGTAATGCTGCAACTGCTAATAGAATGTCGAGGTGCAAAGCCCCTTGAGCAAGGAAATAGAATTGCCTGTCGCTGTACACTTTTGTCATAAGGTGACGTTGGAGACAACATTGGATCTAGTAACCCACTGGGTACAAAAACTAGCTACAGACTGGCACGCTAGAGCTATTTTCAGGCTGATGGCTGCTGTACTGCAGTGCACTAATTGCTGACGCATTTTATTAAAACTGCCAAAGATATTTATCCTGATGATGTAATGGTGCCCTTGATCCACAAAACTAGAAGCTGTTGCAGTACATAGACTTCACAGAAAAGTACGAGTTAGAAGGGGTTCCATGTCGTTTCACTGAATATATGCATTGCAATATCGAGATATGTGCAAAAGAGCCGAAATTCTGTTTGTTACCTGCAGAACTTCTCTACATACGATGTGCGTTTGAATCTCCATGGCTCGGTGCACTGCTTGCTATTTTACAGAGTTTTTCAGGCGATGGCCCGCAAAGTGGCTATGGTTTTTTGAATGAGCGCTCCTGTATGTGCTGTGAGGCCGAGAATGGCGCCTGCCGGAAGCGGAAAGAACTCGTGGGCACTGGTCGTTTTTCCAGTGGATAGTATTCTGCACGTTCAAACAACTTTTGTTCCTTGAGATGTGAATAAGGCGATCAGCATTTCGTCAGATATCGGTAGAAAAATTATGTCACAGTCACAGAATATCTCAAATATGTAGGAAATGTGATGGATGCAGCAGCTTCCTAGGGGAGCACGTATCGTGCTGAGTATCTCACTGCATGTGTTCGCTTGAAGGTTTTGCGATGCTACCAAGCATTTTTAAGTTGCTGCATCGATTTGTTCCTTTGAAGACAATTTGATAGCTGTTCCAGATGGAATCTGATGAATGCAGTAATACGAAGAGCCACAGCGGGAGAGGGTGGGTGAAGGCGGCACTTCACAAAGGTCCTGGAGGGTGTTTAGCCAAACGTGGTGTTCTGCGTGGGGGTGACGGGAGACACAGGGACTTCGCACTTTGCAAGTAGTGGCTCAAATTCATTTGGCGGTAACACTATTCTGTGCATTTGTTCCCGTCTATTGAGTACTAACAAGTGTTTGTCGCCGTAACGCTGCTTGAGCTTCCAGTGTGAGCAGATGAACAGCTTTGGCGCCATTCACTTGAAATGCGCAAAAAGGCAATGTGGGTGTAGCTTAAGCGGATGGACTATCTACCAGGTTTCATGCTGTTAATTCACGAAGGATGCTCAAGCCTGCCAGGCCTGTAAAGGTGTTTGCTTTCACAGGTTATGTTTTTTACATACCTCTGCTCCTTTTTAGCACGAGATGTTTCGGCAGCTTTCCAACTTTGTATAATTTCCTGCTTATGCCACCCATGGAACGTCAGCATGGTTCTGCTCACAAAAGGTGTGTTAACAAATCCAGTCTAAGGTAGTTCTGTTGTTTTTTCTTCAGTTAATGGCCGCCTCCTAGGCCAAATAGACAACCGCTGTATTTTTCCAAGTGTTTCACCAGGTGCACATGCCTACCTGTTTTGTCCAGGTGCACATGCCTACCTGTTTTGCGGCGCATCACAATACGCACATGGTTCAAAAGATGTAAGGCAACAGGAGCCAGGTGGCCAGAAAGCAAGACCAAATTGCTCTCCTCTAGTGGGCCTGAATTTGCCGTTTTCCATCTGTTTCCATTGATCTCCTTTTAGCGGCGGCAACAGGTCGCGAATTCCTTCCTTTTGAAAAACATGGCAGTGGTGAACAAGTCGTCGACTTCAGTTGAAGACACCTGAGTTTCTCGAATGCCTGGCATATTGCTCGCCCCCACTAGCAGACGCTGAGATAGCATATTTTAAAGTCGCGCAAACCCAGTATTCCTACATTTCATATCGGCTATTTCAGAACGTTCGTTGATATCTGACACATAATTAGCCTGGCAGCTGCGTGCGCTAGTGTAATTCGGTGTTGTGGCGGCGTCTTGGTTGCGACGACAAACAGCTGCCCCCTTGTCATTGCAGGGGACTGTGACATACGGGCATGAACACGTGCGTTTTATTGTACACCGGTGCTTTGTCAAATCCAGTAGGCGTCCACTCGTCAGATTGATGGTTAGGCTTGAGTGTGACATATTTCGAGTTACATCGCTGGTTACACGTTACATACACATTAGCTCGGGGACACCAGCAAGAAGAATAATTGCGTACTTTTCAGAGTACGCAGGAAATATCGTAATCAGCGCAAAAGTCCTTTGTACGTCAATGTTTTGTTCAATGCTTTTTCTGCTGCAGCAGTACTGCGCATGTACAGAGGTCCGCTTCATGCAGTTTGCGGTGCGGTTGATATCTGGCGTTTTCTTCGCAGGCAGCAGAAGCCCATATTATGCATCGTTTTGCACATTTGCGACATGAAAACGAAGCGTTTAATAATTACTAGGTCCGCAGCGTGCTGCAGGCAAGACGCAGTGCCACCCAATTTGAGTCGACAGTCTCCGCTGCAAAACTCTTTG
>NW_013652194.1:0-5000 GCF_000499385.1 Eimeria necatrix
GGGGCCCCCTGGGGGTGTGGGTACTCCTGCGTATGTGGTGCGGATAAACTGGATAGAAAAGTACGGAGCCATGCCGATGCTGCCGGCCCGGAAGCAGCCGCTTTGTGGGCTGCTGGGGGGCCCCCGGAGGGGCGGGGGGGGCCCCCAGGGGCCCCTGGGGGGCCCCCAGGGGCCCCTGGGGCCCCTGGGGCCCCTGGGGCCCCTGGGGCCCCTCGGGGGGGCCCCCCAGGGCCCCGGGCTGCTGAAAAGGACTGTGCTGGGGGCCTCCACGGAAGTGGCTGTGGATGAACAGAAGTTCAAAGAAGTGGTTTGCTGCGTGAGGGATTATGTGCAGTTTGGCAGCAGATCTACGGAGCCTTGGAGGCCCCCAGCAGCAGCAGCAGCAGCAGCAGCAGCAGCAGCAGCAGCGGCGGCAGCAGCCGCCGCAGAGCCCTCTCGAAAGAGCCCCCCGAGGCCGCTCAGCAGCAGCAGCAGCAGCAGCTACGCTGCAGCAGCAGCCCCTGCTGCTGCTGCTGCTGCTGCTGCTGAGGGGGCCCCCCTCTCCGTGGCTTCGCTGCTGTCGCTGGCCTCCGCGCAGGTGGCTGCGCGGCGCCAGCAGCAGCAGCAGCAGCAGCAGCAGCAGGCCGGCGCCGCCTCCGCTGCTGCTGCTGCTGCTGCTGCAGCAGCAGCAGCAGCAGCAGCAGCAGGACCCAAGCCCCTGGGCCTCCCCGGGAGGCCTGCTGCAGCAGCAAACCCCTTCATTGGCTATGCAGCAATTCTTCCTTTCCTTTCAGAAGCTCAATTCCACCACGTGCGGCGGCTGCAGCTGAAGGCCCTGAAGAAGGCGGGCAGGGCCCCCAGGGCCCCTGCTGCTGCTGCCAGCAGCAGCAGCAGCAGCAGCAGCAGCAGCAGCAGCAGCAGACAGCCCGGCGCTTGCCGGAGTGTGAAGACTAGCGCGGCAGTGGCGGCCAAACCTGCAGCAGCAGCAGCAGCAGCAGCAGGCAGTGCAGCGACAGCAGCAGCAGCAAAAAAGAAGGCGGGAGCCCACTCAGGAGCAGCAGCGCCTGCAGCAGCAGCAAAGGCAGCAGCAGCAGCAGCAGCACCGAAAGCAGCCCCCGCAGTAAAAGCGTCGTCAGCAGCAGCAGCAGCAGCAGCAGCAGCAGCAGATGCGCGAGGAGGTGACGCGGGTTCTTCAGTGCCCGCCGTGGCAGCCTCAGCTCCTGCAGCAACAGCAGCAGCAGCAGCAGCAGCTCCTGCTGCTGCTGCTGCTGGAAAGGCAGCAGCAGCAGCAGCAGCAGCAGCCAAACCCCCCGCCTGCCGCAGGGCCCCCGTAGTGCCCCCGCCGCTGAAGCGGCTGCGCACTGCAGGGGGGCCCCCCTTGGGGGCCCCAGGGGCCCCCAGGGCCCCCGCAGCAGTGGGGGCCCCCAGGGGCCCCGCGGGGGCCCCCGAGGGGCCCCTGGGGGCCCCCAAACCTGGGGGGGCCCCCCAAAACCCCCTTGCTGCTGCAGCAGCAGCAGCTGCTGGGGCCCCCCAGGCTGCCGGGCGCCCCGGGGCCCCCGGGGGGGCCCCCAGAGGGGGGGCCCCCAAGGGGGGGGCCCCCAGAGAGGGGGCCCCCAAAGGGGGGGCCCCCAAAGGGGGGGCCCCCAAAGGGGGGGCCCCCCTTGAGCCCTGGGGGTCTGAGAAAAGCCGCAGCTTTGAAAATGTCGAACTGACTAGCAGCAGCAAAAGAGCAGCAGAAGAAAAGGGCGGAAGAGAAGAAGGTGGGGGGCCCCCTGGGGGGCCCCCTGCTGCTGCAGCAGGGTAGCCGGGGGCGCGTAGATTTGCTGCTGCTGCTGCTGCTGCTGCTGCTGCTGCTGCTGCTGCTGCTGTGAGTCAGTGACGAGAAGTTGGCCGTAGAGGCAGCGCAGAGCTCACCTGTAGAGGCCCGCAAGCCTAAGCTATTAGCGGCACTGCAGCAGCAGCAGCAGCAGCAGCAGCAGCAGCAGCAGGTGCAGCAACGGCAGAGGCAGCAACGCGGAAACGCGAGCAGCAGCAGCAGCAGCAACGGCAGAACCAGAGCAGCAACCGCAGCAGCAGAGGCAGCAACGAGACGCAGCAACAACAGAACCAGCAGCAGCAGAATCAGAGCACCAACAGCAGCAGAACCAGAGCAGCAACAGCAGCAGCAGCAGCAGAAGCAGCAACAGCAGCAGCAGCAGCAACAGAAGTAGGCAGACTGATAGCGCACAGACAGAAGCAAACCCGGCCATCTCTTAGTTATCTAAGAGTCTTCAGAGGACAAGGCTGCTGCTGCTGCTTTGCTGCTGCTGCTGCTGCTGCTGCCGCTGCTGCTGCTGCTGCTGCTGCTGCGCGCGCTAGGGTGCGCCTTACCTTCCTCTCGGTGGACGTAGCTGCACGTACAGCAGAACTGGCAGCACCAGCAGCAGCAGCAGCAACAGCAGCAGCAGCAGCAGCAGCAGCAGCAGCAGCAGCAAAAGCAGACACGAGCCTGTAGCAGGCCGTCTGCTTCACCGTATAATATTGCATGCTTTAAACATTAAATGGTTTAGGGGCCCCAAAGGGCCCCCATAGGGGGCCCCCGGGGGCCCCCCGGGGGCCCCCCGGGGGCACCCCCGGGTCTCCCAGGGGCCCCCGGGGGCCCCCCGGGGGCCCCCAGGGGGCCCCCTATGGGGGCCCCCAGGCTGGGCGGAAGTCCACACAGCCAGCCAGAGGGCTGGGGCGGCCGGGGCGAGGCAGCTAGCTGTGGCTAGCTAGCTACTTAGCTGGTTTGGCTAGCCAGCTGGGGAGGTAGGTAGTTAGCTAGCTAGCTAGCTGGCTAGCTAGCTGGGTAGCTAGCTAGCTAGCAGTTTAGGGGCAGCGGCCGACGAGCCCCTCTGGCTAGCTAGCGAACTGCCTAGCTGCTGCGTCTAGCTAGCTGGCTAGCTAGCTGGCTAGCTGGGTGGCTAGCCAGCCATTCTCCAGCAGCTAGCCGTCCGTTTGTTGCTATCCAGCTCGCTGGCTAGCCAGCCCACTAGCTAGCCAGCCGGCTAGCCAGGTGGCTAGCTGGCTGGTTTGCAAGCTGTTTGGCTAGCAAGCCAGCTAGCTAGCCAGCTAGCTAGCCAGCTAGCTAGCCAGCTACCTAGCTAGCTAGCTAGCTAGCTAGCTAGCTGGCTGATGACGTGCGTGGGACTTCAGCGTTTTAGGGCGTCGGTCCGTCCTTAAGTCGTCAGAGATTTGCTTCACTCGTTAGTGGCTAGCTAGCTAGCTGGATGGGTAGCTAGTTGCTTAAGTATGTAGCTAGCTGGCTAGCTAGCTAGCTGGATGGGTAGCTAGCTGCTTAAGTATGTAGCTAGCTGGCTAGCTAGCCAGCTGGCTGGCTAGGCAGGTTGTTAGCTAGCTGGATGGGTAGTTAGCTAGCTAGCTAGCTGCCTTCCCGCGTGGGTAGCTAGCTAGCTGGGTAGACGGCTAGCTAGCTAAGTAGCTGAATATCAATAGGTAGCCAGCCAGCCGTCTACACAGCCAGCTAGATAGCTAGCTAGCTACTAGTTATCTAGCAAGCCGGTCAGCTAGCTACCTGGCTAGCTAGCAGCCATAGCTAGTGGCTGCCTAGCAGCTAGCTAGCTAGCTAGCTAGCTAGCTAGCCAACAGCAGTGCCGGCCGCCACCCTGCATGCGCTAATGCCATTTCTTTTGAATCAAACTTCTGTCTTGTGGGCAAATCTGGCTAGCCAGGCCAAGGGCTTCTGACCCAGCTAGCCACAGGAAGTCTCTCCCTGCTGGCTAGCTAGCTAGCTAGCTAGCTAGCTAGCTAGCTGGCTAGCTAGCCAGCTAGCCCCGATGCTGGGCTAGGGCTCACAAATGCAGCTAGCCAGCGAGTGGCGCGCAAGCCTGTCTAGCTGCGCCCACGCTGGGGTTCTCAGCTAGCTAGCTAGCTAGCTGGCTAGTTAGCTAGCTAGCTAGCTAGCTAGCTAACTAGTAGCTAGCTAGCCAGCCAGATGCTAGCTAGTTATATAGCTAGTTCGCCCATTATGGGCTAGCTAGATAGCTATCTAGCTAGCCAACTGGCCAGTTGCTAGCTAGCTAGCCGGCTGCCAGCTAGCTAGCTAGCTGGCTAGCTAGCTGGCTAGCTAGCTTGCTAGCTAGCTTGCTAGCTAGCCTAGTAGGGCTGTCTTTGCAGCTGGCCAGGCCCTACGGGGTCGTAAGGGTCAAGCCCGCCGTCTGGAGGGTTTGCGAAACCCTAAACCCTAAACCCTAAACCCTAAACCCTAAACCCTAAGGTCTTTCTCAGTTGAAAACAACAACAATCGCCGTTAGGTTGTCCTGCGTAAGAGGGAGCACAAAATAAGAAGCAAAACAAAAAGTGAAATAAAATAAAAGGAAATAAAACAAAATTAAATAAACAAAATTAAATTAAATTAAATTAAATTAAACAACAAGAAGGACAGAACTGTGGAGAAGAAGCAGAAAATAAACCAACGAATTAATCTGCCTTTTAAAGGCAAAAGCCAAATAACTAAATAACCAAATAAATAAATAAATAAATAAATAAATAATAAATAAATAACAAATGAATAAATGAATAAATAAATAAATAAATAAATAACAAATAAATAAATAAATAAATAAATAATAAATAAATATAAAAATAAGAATAAATGAATAAAAAGAAACAAACAAATAAATGGAAATAAAAGCGAAAAACGGCCTTTGAAGAGCAAATGCTGGCGAAGTGGAAAGCGAGCGAAAAGGCGAAAAGAGGCCAAAAAGTGGCGGAAAAAAGCGGAAAAAGCAGCAGAATTGAAATGCGGAGGAAACGGAGAAGAAAATAGGGAAAAAAAAGAGAAAAAAGGAGCAGAAAAAGCAGAAAAAAGAAGAAAAAAGAAGAAAAAAGAAGAAAAAAGTCACCTGACTTCCCTTTTCGAAGGCGCGCTTGACGAGGTCGCTCGCGGCCGCCTCGGGGTCGTTCAGCTGCGCGCCGACGGCGTCGACGACTTCCTTGAACGGAACTCAAATTCGAAAATAAATCCAATTTTGGAGTTTTAT
>NW_013652195.1:0-7208 GCF_000499385.1 Eimeria necatrix
GCACACCTTCTTGTCCTGAAAACCCGCAGCAGCAGCAGCAGCAGCAACAGCAGCAGCAGCAGCAGCAGCAACAGCAGCAGCAGCAGCAGCAGCAACGGCAGCAGCAGCGACAGCAGCAGCGGCACAGTCAAGGCCAAGCTACAGGGAGCGCCAGAGCCGACACCTCAAACAGCTAGCTAGGCAGTAGCTGACAAGCTAGATGGTAGCTAGCTGGCTAGCTAGCTAGCTAGCTAGCCAGACAGCTAGCCAGCTAAGTAGCCAGATAGCTAGCCAGCTAGCCAGTTAGATAGCTGCAAAGCTAGCCAGACAGCTACCCAACAAACCACCTAGCTGTCCGCCTAGTTAGCTAGCTACCCATACAGCTAGCTAGCTAGCTAGCTAGCCAGTCAGCTAGCCACCATCTAACTAGCTAGCCAGCCAACCAGCCACCATCTAGCTAGCTAGCTAGCTCCCACCTAGCTAGCTGGTTAGCCACCTAGCTAGCCAGTTATCCACCTAGCTAGCCATGCCAGCTAGTCACCTAGCCGGCTAGCTAGCCAGCTGGCCATCTGGCTGGCTACCTAGCTAGCTAGCTAGCTGGCTAGCTAGCTAGCTAGCTAGCTAGCTAGCTAGCTAGCTAGCTAGCTAGCTAGCTAGCTAGCTAGCTAGCTAGCTAGCTAGCCATGCTTGCCTTGAGAAGGGCCTTGAGTCTGTCTCCAGTGGCCTCCGCCTGCTGCCGCCCCAAAGGGGTGAGGCCCTGGGCCTCGTCATCTGCTGCTTCAGAGCTTTCGAACTGGCCTAAGCGCAGCACACTTTGCTGCTGCTGCTGCTGCTGCTGCTGCTGCTGCTGCTGCTGCTGCTGCTGCTGCGGCTGCTGTGGCTGCTGCTGCTGCTGCTGCTGCGGCTGCTGCAGGTGTAGCGAGAAAGGGGGAAGGGCTCACCGTGTCGGATCAGCAGGATGTGGCGCGTGTACGGCTGCCGCTGCTGCTGCTGCTGCTGCTGCTGCTGCTGCTGCTGCTGCTGCTGCTGTGCTGCTGGCCTCCACGCTGCATCCCACTCGGGGTCCCAGGCCCCCTCCTCTGTCTTTGCTGTCTTCATGCCCCCGAAGAAACTGCAGCAGCACAACAAAGGCCTAGGGTTTAGGGTTTAGGGTTTAGGGTTTAGGGCTGCTGGTCAAACTCCCTCAGTGTGGTTTACCGCATTTGAGGTGTACGTACACTGGAAATAACATTGTTAAAAATAAATAAATGAAAATAATAAATGCAAATGCTGCAGCAGCAGAAAGAAGTGTTTATAAACTTATTAAGAAGCAGCAAATCCATTAAAGAAAGACAAACCCTGCTGCTGCAGCAAACGCCACGAGGGCCCCCAGCAGCGGCAGGGAGGGGCCCCCCGGGGGGCCCCCCTCACTGCTTTGCTGCTCATCTGGAGGCAGCTCGTTTGCTGCTGCTGCAGTGTCTGCTGCTGCTGCTGCTGCAGCAGACGCCTCAAGCTCCGCTGTGTTCGCAGCCGCAGCAGCAGCAGCAGCAGCCGCTGCTGCTTCCTCCGCCTTCGCTGCTGCTGTTTCTGCTGCTGCTGCTGCTCGGTCTCCTGCTAGGCCCCTCATAGACAAACGCATGCAACAAAACGGCGCTGCAGTGGGGCCCCCAGGGGGGCCCCCAAGGGGGCCCCTAGGGGGCCCCCTAGGGGGGCCCCTAGGGGGGGCCCCCAGCAGTACCCTCATATGGTTGGGGGCCCCCAGCTTGGGGGGCCCCCAGCTGCAACGTTTCCCAGTGTGCCAAATCTGCAGCAGCCTAGCAGCAGCGGCGCTGCTGCGCAGCTTCATTGCTGCTGTTTGTTGTAGCTGCTGCTGCTGCTGCTGCTGCTGCTGCTACTGCTGCTGCTGCTGCTTCTGCTGCGGCTTCTGCTGTTTCCGCTGCTACTTCTGCTGCTGCCGCTAGTGCTTTCGCTGTTGCTGCTAATACTGCTTCCGCTGCCGCTGCTGCTGCTGCTGCTGCTGCTCCTGCTGCTGCTGCTGCTGCTGCAGGTGAACAGGCAGCAGCAATTAGTCCTCAAGGGTCTTTCAGAGTTTGGGTCACAGCCGCAAGCAGCAACGCGCCGGGGGCGGCGGCGCGCAGTTCATGCTGAAACGGGAAGCAAATAAGGAAATAAATGAAAAATAAATAAATAAATAAATAAATTCGACTCAAATAAAGCCACTTAATTACAATTATAATGCAGCTTTCGATAAAACTAAAGCACGCCGAAGCCCCGCTGGCTGGTGGCTGCCGCTGGCCGGCCGAGGTGTACGTACACCTCAACAGTCGCGCGAAAGGAACAAAAAAGAATAAATAAAGATAAATAAAAGAATAAAATAGTTTAAATGGATTTAATTTGCGGGTTTTCACTTTTCAAAGCCCCGAAGTATTAATTCAATTGCAGAAGATCCCCAGATCCAGCTTCCCCCGGTTCTCAACAACCCCCGATGCCTGAGGTGTACATACACCCCAGAAACTGCGCTTTTCCCTTCTTTTTCCAGCTCCATTCTTTGAATCACTTTTGTCCTTTTGAGTTTATTTAAGGTCTAATGCTCAACAGAAGATAAGGGGGGTTTGGGGGCCCCCCAGGGGCCCCCAGCTCCTGAACCCTGCGCCGCAGACGCTAAACCCTAAACCCTAGGCCCTGAACCCTAAACCCTAAACACTAAAACCTAAACCCTAAACCCTAGAGCTTAAGCAGTAATCTCTGCGCTCTAGGTAGGGGATTCCGACTGTGTTGAACTGGGTTTTCGGGGGTTCTAAACCCTAAACCCTAAACCCTAAACCCTAAACCCTAAACCCCAAACCCCAAACCCTACACTAAGAATGCTTCGGAGCTGATTTTAACCTTCTACATATGAGGCTCTTAACAGCAGCTGGGGTGTACGTACACCTCAGTACCTGCTGCCGCAAAGCCTTCTCCACAGGAGCAGCAGCAGGAGCAGCAGCAGCAGCAAGGGAGACAGCAGCGGCAACAACAGAGGAGGCAGCAGCAGCAGCAACACGAGCAGCAGCAGCAGCAACACGGGCAGCAGCGTCAGCAGCAGCAGCGCCTGCAGAATCCTCTCCACTGGCAGCAGCAAAAGCAGAGACGCGTGAGCTCGCCGCCTCAACCGAAGCAGCAACAGCTGCAGCAGCAGCAGCAGCAGCAGCAGCAAGAGCAACGCCAGCAGCAGCAGAAGCAGATGTCCCGGCAGCAACAGCAGCAGCATCAGCAGCAGCAGCACCACGCCTAGCCCCAGCTGCAGCAGCAGGAGCGCCCTCAGCGACAAGGCCAACAGCAGCAGCAGCAGCAGCAGCAGCAGCAGCAGCAGCAGCAGCAGCAGGCTGCAGCAGGATGTCCTCGGCTCCTCCCGGGGCCCGCCTGCTGCTGGCAGATGCTGCTGCTCGACTGCAGCAAACCAAAAATATAAAACCGCAGCAGCTTTCCATGTGGCTGCGCAGCGTGCATGTGCTGTTCTCCTTTAAAGAGTCAGCTCCCCTGCTGCTGCTGCTGCTGCTGCTGCTGCTGCTGCTGCTGCTGCTGCTGCTGCTGCTTGAGCTGCTGCTGCTGCCACGCGTGCTACTACTGCTGCTGTGTGTGTGCTGCTGCTGCTGCTGCTTGTGCTACTACTGCAGCCGCTGCTGCTGCTTTGCTGCTATTGCTTTCGTTGCTACTGGCGCCTGCTGCTGCTGCTGCTGCTGCTGCAGCTTTTACTGCTACTGCTGCAGCTACTGCTGCTGCTGCTGGTCTTGCTGTCTCTTCACTCACCTGTTCCTTTAATTCATTTTTTTTGTTTGTTTTTATTTTTAATTAATTTATTTTTATTATTTCTTTTGCTTTTTAGGTATTTTCTGCTGCAGCAGCAGGCCTTTTTTATGCTGCCGCTAGTCCGCTTCATGAGGCCCGCAGAAGCAGCAATGTTGGCTCACCATGCTTCTTTTTTTCTTAGCAGCAGCAGCAGCAGCAGCAGCAGCAGAAGCAGCAGCAAAAGCAGCAGCAGCAGCAGCAGCAAGAAGGTCAGCGGCGGTAGTGGGCCGAGGCGGCAGCAGCAACGGCGCGAGCAGCTGCAGCAGCAGCAGCAAGGGCACGAGCAGCAGCGACAGCAGCAGCAGCAGCAGCTGCTGCTGCAGCAGCAGCAGCAGCAGCTGCTGCAGCAGCAGCAGCAGCAGTGGTGGGACTGCTTCTGTGAAGAGGTGCAGCAAATCCTCCAAGACGCAGACGGAAGAGAAACTGCGATGCTGCTGGCAGCAGTTGCGCGCTCTGAGGTGTACATACACCTGAAGCCTAGGGGCCTCCTTTGCTGCTGCTGCAGCAAAACAGAAATAAATAAAAATTAATTAATTAAAAATAAAAAAGAATAAAAAGAGACAAATTAAGAAAAGACAATCAAGAAGTGATGAGCAGCACACGCTTTTTCAGTTGCATTGAAGAAACCCTAAATTGCTGCTGCTGCTGCTGCTGCTGCTGCTGCTGTTGCTGCTGCTGCAGACGCAGCAGCCGAAGCTGGTCCGAGTTCTTCTTGCTGAAGCTGCAGCATGGGCAGCAGATAACACTCCAAGAGACAACTCTCTCATTCGTGTGTCTGCTGCTGCTTCTGTCCGTGGTGCTGCTGCTGCTGCTGTCACTGCTGCTGCTGCTATCACTGCTGCTGCTGCTGCTGTTATTGTCTCTGCTGCTGTCACTGCTACTGCTGCTGCTCTTTCTTCTCCTGGTACTGCTGCTGCTGGTGTCCCTGGTGCTTCTGCAGCAGCAGTCGTCATTTGTGCTGCTGCTGCAGCTGCCACTGGTGTTGCTGCCGCTGCTGCTGCAGCTGCCACTGGTGTTGCTGCCGCTGCTGCTGCTGCTGCTGCTGCTCTTAGGCGAGAGCCACGGATTAGGGTTTGGGCTGGCTATGGGGCTAAGGGCAGCAGCAGATTAATGTTTTTGTGTCTGCTGCTGCTGCTGCTGCTGCTGCTGCAGTTTATTCTTTGGGGAAGATCGGCTGCAGCAGCAGCGAGGCAGCAGTTGTTGCAGTGTGCGCAGCTCTAGTGGCGAAGCAGCAGCAGCTGAATCACGTAGACTGCTGCATGGCCAGTAAGCAAACCCTAAACCCTAAACCCTAAACCCTAAACCCTCACGGTGGCCCTTGAGCGACTGCGTGCGGATGGACATGCAGAGAACAAAGCGCTCTCTTTGAGCAGCAACAGCACCCAGAGTTTAGGGTTTAGGGTTTGGGGTTTGGGGTTTAGGGTTTAGGGTTTAGGGTTTAGGGTTTAGGGTTTGGCGTTTGCTGCAGTCCATGGTGCTGCGCGTCTCAATGTTCGAGACAGCAACTTTTTCGGCTGTTTGCTGCAGCAGGCTTCGAAGCTGCTGCAGCAAATGAACGAACACAACCTTTCTATGATCAGCAAGCAAACCCTAAACCCTAAACCCTAAACCCTAAACCCTAAGCCCTGCAGCTGCGCAGCCCGTGCCTGCCCCGAGCCGCAGCGCCAGAGTTTGCTGCAGCAGCAGCCAATAAAACCCACGCTAGAGCTCCCCTCCACTCCCTAGGGTCTAGGGTTTAGGGTTTAGGGTTTAGGGTTTAGAGTTTAGGGTTTAGGGTTTAGTGTTTAGCTGTGCTTCAGTTTGGGGTTTGGGCGCCGTGGGATTCCGGGAGCCAAATTTTCTTTCTGCTGCTGCTGAACATCTGCTCAAAATATGCAAAGCGTAGGTTGCAGTGAGGGTTTAGGGTTTAGGGTTTAGGGTTTGGAGTTTGGGGTTTAGGGTTTGGGGTTAAGGGTTTAGGGTTTAGCGTTTGTTTCCCTTTTGCCCTTAATACTAGTCTCCCTCCGTCTCCATTCCCTTCGCCTTCTCGCTTCACCCGCTGCTGCTGCCGCTCCTGCTCCTGCTGCTGCTGCTGCTGCTGCTGCTGCTGCTGCTGCTGCTGCTGCAGGAGGCCTGTGGCGGCTCGCTACTTGTGTCCGCTGCTGTGGGGTTTCGGCCGCTTGAGTTTTGCTGCTGCTGCAGTTATTTCTTTCTGCGACTTTGCGCTGCGCAAAGTCGAGCGCTTCCAGCCCCAAGACTTGTGTCTTGCATGCGCGGGTGCCCCAAACCCTAAACCCTAAACCCTAAACCCTAAACCCTAAGCTCTAAGCTTTGTAGTTTGAAAGGGGACTGTGTTCGTGGCCTCCGCACTTTCCAGACGCTCCAGGTCGCCAGAACAAGTGTACTGCTTTTGCTGCTACTGCTGCTGCTGCTGCTCTTCCTGCTGCTGCTGCTGCTGCTGCAGCAGTGGCGCGCCTGGGGCTGCGTATAGAGACGCAGCCACGCGTGGGACTGCTGCTGCAGCACTTGGGGAAGCTGCTGCAGCAGGGAGCCATAAGGGATCCGAAGCAGCTAGCGACTCTCGTGGCCGTAAGTCACACGGGACTGCTGCTGTTGCTGCTGCTGCTGCTGCTGCTGCTGCTGCTTAAACTACTTGTGTGGGGCAAATGCTGGCAATAACACTGACAATCAAAGACAAAAAATAATAAATAACAATAACAATAATAATAATAATAATAATATAATAATAATAATCATAAAGTAATAATAAATAGCAATAATAGCAATAGTATTATTAGTATTATTACGATATAATAGTAATAATAATAATAAAATTATCATTATAATTTTGACAACAACAACAATAATAATAATAATAAATAAAATATTATTTTTTGTCTGCAGGCGGGTCACTCAGTGGACCCCGGGGTAACAGTGTCTGCCTTTTGGGCGTTTCTTTTTCCTCTTTTGGCATCAAAGTGAGAAAATAAAAGTGAATAAATAAAAATAAACAAAAATAAACATTAAATAATCAAAAAGAATGAAAAATAATGGAGAAATAGCCTTTTCCGGAGAGTCCCAGACGGCCTCCAGCAAATGCTGCGGTGTACGTACACCTGGTGGACATGCACTGCATGCGCACAAAGGCACTTCGAAATTTGAAATAATTAAAATCCATTTCTTTGCATTTTGAGGCTCTAAAGATGCCTTTAAATTGCCAAATTAAAGTATTTTATCCCTAAAAGTATTTATTTCGTCTTCTTTCGTGAATCTGGAGAAATAAACGACGCAAAAACGCATGCAAGTTGCAGTGTATGTACACTCCGCGAATCTTTTCGCCTCTACTCGCCTCTGCAGCTTTGTGCACAAAGTGCCCAATCTGCAGTGTACGTACACTCTAAATGTTTGCAAGAAAAGAACAATTTGCATTTTTATTTTCTTCA
>NW_013652196.1:0-6138 GCF_000499385.1 Eimeria necatrix
GCAGCAGCAGCAGCAGCAGCAGCAGCAGCAGCAGCAGCAGCAGCAGCAGCAGCAGCAGCAACAGCAACACAGTTCCTTCTCCGCCGCGCACCGCCAGAAGTAACAAAACCCGCTAAGGCTCTGCATGCTTCTGGGGCCCCACAGGGGCCCCTCTGCGAGTCCACGCCATTAGGGGGGCCCCCCTCCCTCGACAGGGTACAACCTGGCTGGGGGGCCCCCTCGGGGGCCCCCGTGGGGGCCCCCCTGGGGGCCCCCGTGGGGGCCCCCCTGGGGGCCCCCCTGGGGGCCCCTGTTGAGGGTTTTGTTCCCTTCTGCTCTGTTTGCTGCTGACGCCGGAGGCGGCCTCGGCGCAGCAACGGGTGACGCGGCTCCTCTAGCTGCAGTGCTAGCTTCCTGCTGCTGCTGCTGCTGCTGCTGCTGCTGCTGCTGCTGCTGCTGTTGGGTTGCCGCAGGGGGGCAAAGGCAGGCCTCAGGTGTGGGGCAGAGGCGGAGCAGCCAACTGGCTTCTTTGACGGCGTGGCTGGATACGCTGCAGTGCATTTCAAAACCCTAAACTCTAAACCCTAAACCCTAAACCCTACACCCTAAACCCTA
This sequence comes from Eimeria necatrix, assembly GCF_000499385.1. Lineage (NCBI taxonomy): Eukaryota > Apicomplexa > Conoidasida > Eucoccidiorida > Eimeriidae > Eimeria > Eimeria necatrix. Next base: position 595 of record NW_013652196.1, read on the forward strand.
AACCCTTAACCCTCAATCCCTTGGGGGCCAAACTGCAACAGAGCCACATCGATGCAGCAACCACGCGCTTCGGGCTGGGGCCTGAGAAGCAAAGCTTTGTGCACTCTTAGGGTTTAGGGTTTAGGGTTTAGGGTTTAGGGTTTAGGGTTTACCCTGGAAAAAGAGCCGGAAGTCGTTAGCAGCAAAACTGTAAATGTGGCAAAGCTCTAAGGGCAGCCCTCGCTCGTGGGCCTCGAGCTGCACAGGCAGCAGCGCGTGCCGCTCGCCTAGGTATTCCGCAGCAGCAGCAACAGCAGCAGCAGCAGCAGCCCTGCTGCTGCTGCTGCTGCTGCTGCTGCAAGGGGCTGCCTGGGCGCCGTGCAGCAGCTGCTGCAGCGCCCACAGGAAGACCAGCGGCAGCTCGTCGGCGGGCCCCACACTTCGTTCCCTCCGAATTGCTAGCAAGAAAGCCTGCAGCTGCTGCTGCTGCTGCTGCTGCTGCTGCTGCTGCTGCTGCACTCCAGCAGCTGCTTGCGCCGGTCCCGGTAGCCTATGGGACACACCCCGTACCGACACAGCAGCACGAACAGACGAGCAGCAGCAGCACCTGCTGGCAGCAGCAAATCGAAGCCGCTGCTGCTGCGGCTGCTGCTGCCTCTGAAGCAGCTCCTGTGGGGCCCCACAAGCCCAGAGGGCCCCTGCGCTCCGAAGCCGCTGTAAGATATCAGCAGCGCGGGGAGGCTCACCCCCTTTGCTGCTGCTGCTGCTGTTGCTGCTGCTGCTGGTGCTGCTGCTTCTGCTGCTGCTGCGCCGGCAGGTGACGCAGGCGCCGCTGCAGCGGTGGGGCTTGCAGCTGCAGCGACCCCAGCAGCCGCTGCAGCATCCACAGCAGCAGCAGCAGCAGCAGCTGTAGCTGCAGCAGCAGCAGCAGACTTCGCTGCCTCTGGCTCTAATTCAGGGGCCGGTGCTGCGAGTGGACAGCCCAAGTCTTCTTCGTCTGCAAGTGCTGCAGCAGCAATTGAGCCGGCAGCAGCAGCAGCAGCAGCTGCTGCTGCTGCTGCTGCTGTTGCTGGTTGGCGCGCGGCCGCTGACTGGGTTCTCTTTGCTGCAGGTTGCTGCGGCTTTTGCTGCTGCTGCTGCTGCCGCTGCTGGCGCTGGAGCTGCTTCTGCACCTGTTGCTGCTGCTGCTGCTGCTTCTCGCGCTGCAGCTGCTCGCGGCGCTGCTGCAGCCGCTGCAGCAGCGCCCTGATCTCTGGCCTTCTTCTGCTGCGCGTGGCAACCTTCCAAGGCACTGCAGCAGCAGCAGCAGCAACAGCAGCAGGACAGAAGAGGCGGGAAGCTGCGGGGGGCGGGAGGGCTCTGCCGGCAGCGACGGCAGCAGCAACCGCGGCCCGGGGCCCTGCTGCTGCTGCTGCTGCTTCTGCTGCTGCTGCTGCTGCTGCGCGCTGCAGCAAACGCCGAGACCGCGGCGGAAAGGGCCCACTCAAGAGGGGGGCCCCCAACTCCAAGCTGAAGATGCAGCCCCCAGGAAGTGTGGGGCAGCAGCCGCGCAGCAGCTCGTGCTGCAGCAGGGCTTTCCACAGCAAGTAGCAGGCCTGGGTGCCTGCTGCTGCTGCTGCTGCTGCTGCTTCTGCTGCTGCTGCTTCTGCTTCCGCCGCCGCCGCTGCTGCTGCTGCTGCTTCCGCCGCGCCGGGCGCGGGGGCCCCCAGGGAGAGCGCGCCTGCTGCGGCGCTGGCGTCGGCTGCCGGTGCGCCCGCAGCAGCAGCAGCAGCAGCGTCGGCAGCAGCAGCAGCAGCAGCAGCTGCTGCTGCTGCTGCTGCTGATGGCCGCAGCACCTTCAAGGCAAGACCCAGCGCGCGCAGCGCCCGGGGGCCCCGCAGCTCAAAACGAGCTATTCCATTTATTTGCTGCAGCGAGACTCCAATGCCGCATGCGCAGCCAAGTACTGCTGCTGCTGCTGCTGCTGCTGCTGGGGCTGCTGCTGCTGCTGCTGCTGCTGGGGGCGAGCAGCAGCAGCCTGGGGGCCGCAGAGCCTCTGCTGCAGCAGCAAGGGCCGCCTTTGCTGCTGCTGCTGCTGCGGGGTGCACCACCACCCACAAGGTGCGCGCAGTCTCTCCAGCAGCAGCAGCTTTGAAGAAGAAGTCGCAGGGCGCCACCAGCAGCGGCTGCTGCTGCTGCTGCTGCTGCTGCTGCTGCTGCAGCTGCTGCAGCTGCGGCTGCTGCTGCTGCAGCAGCAGGCGGCCCTGCTGGGCGCCCGCGCGAACGGCCTTGCTGCCGAGGAGGGCGGGCTCGGCGCCGCAGCGGCGCAGCAGCAGCAGCAGCAGCAGCAAAGGACCCTGCAGCTCGAAAATGCTCATGTAAGAAGCATCATGAACTGTGGCTAGCTGGCTAGCTGCTCGCAGCAGCTTGCGCTGCATGCGCTGCGTGGGGTGTACAGACACCGCGCAGCCCCACAGCGGCAGCATGCGGAAGCGCCGCGCCAGGTACATGTGCGTCTGCAGCCAACGCACCTTGCTGCTGCTGCTGCTGCTGCTGCTGCTGCTGCTGCTGCTGCTGGGGGCGGGCGCGGTGCGCAGCCGCAGCAGCTCTGCGGGCTTTCGGCGCTGCCGCCGAGTCCGCCGGGCCGCCGGCTGCAGCAGCAGCAGCACAAACAGCAGCAGCAGCACAAGCAGCAGCAGCAGCAGCACAAGCAGCAGCAGCAGCAGCACAAGAGCAGCAGCAAGGCTTAGTTCAGAGACAAAAGAAAAGCCCTCGAGGCTCCTCCGCGGCTCCAGCACAACTCCAGCTCAACGCCAACAGCCTAGCGCTTGCGGCGTAGCCCCTAGGGTTTAGACCAGCAGCAGCAGCACAAGCAGCAGCAGCAGCAAGAGCAGCAGCAGCAGCAGCACAAGCAACAGCAGCAGCAGCACAAGAGCAGCAGCAAGGCTCAGTTCAGAGGCAAAAGAAAAGCCCTCGAGGCTCCTCCGCGGCTCCAGCACAACTCCAGCTCAACGCCAACGGCCTAGCGCTTACGGCGTAGCCCCTAGGGTTTAGGGTTTAGGGTTTAGGGTTTAGGGTTTAGGGTTTAGCGCACTTTGGGGGGGGTTTTGGCCATTTCCGCTAATATAGGGCCGCGGCGTCTGCGGGGAACTCTAAAAGGGTTATAAGACATGCAGCGGCGCCTCAAGAAGACTGGCAGCTTTTGAAAAGCGCGGCGGCAGGGGCCAGTTTTTGCTGCTGCTGCTGCTGCTGCTGCTGCTGCTGCTGCTGCTGCTGCTGCTGGTTCTGCTGCTGCTGCTGAGGAGGGGGCGGCGCCCTCGGCTGCAGCGGAGGGGGCGCTGCTGGGGTCTGCGGAGCTCGAGCGCTGCTGCTGCTGCTTCGGGCGCCGCTGCTGCTGCTGCTGCTGCTGCCGCAGCCGCCGCTGCTGCTGCTGCTGCTGCTCGCGCTGCTGCTGGTAGCGGTTCGGCAGCTGCTGCAGGTCCTGCAGCAGCGCAGCAACTTCTGCTTCGCGCGCCCGCAGCAAAGCTGGCACTGACACCACTTGCGGCAGCGGGGGCACAGGCAGCCGCGCAGCAGCTACCGGCAGCAGCCTCGCCTGCTGCTGCTGCTGCTGCTGCTGCTGCTGCTGCTGCTGGGGTGACCTGAGGCTCAAAGGGGGTAGGGACAGGTTTACGGGGTAGGGGGCTGCAGCAGCTACAGCTGCTGCTGCTGCTGCTGCTGCGCTGCTCCCGCCCGCGCTGCTGCTGCTGCTCGATCCGCCCGCAGCCACAGGGGAGGGGCCCTCACCCCCGAGGCGCTGCCGCTTCGGCAGCATCTTCAAACCCTAAACCCTAAACCCTAAACCCTAAACCCTAAACCCTAGATTTTAGGCCGTTTGCTCCATGGGGGTCTCCAGCAAGGCTCGGCGAAGGCAGGAGGATGAGGCCTCCTACAGGGGCTACCTGAAAGACTTCGAAACCCTGAAACTTAAACCCTAAACCCTAAACCCTAAACCCTAAACCCCAAAACTTGCTTTTCTGCCTTTTAAATAGCTAAAAAGGCCCTAAATTTCAGCAGCAAAAGCCCCAAGCCTGAGCGCCGCTCGTGGGGCCCCCAGCCAGTGCCTTCCCCACCTGGGGGCCCCCCTTCTTTGCTGCATGCGGGCACTTCCCTCTTTCTTTAATACTTTTAAATCAATTTAAAATCCAAAAAAGGGTAATTGAACCCGCTAGTGCTTCAGATCAACACTCACATCCAGCGAATAGCTACACCCCCCTCCTAGGGGCCCCCCGGGGGCCCCCCGGGGCCCCCAGGGGCCCCCAGGCGCCCCTGAAGGCCCCTAGGGGGCCCCTCAGAGCCCCGTGGGGCCTCTTTGAGACCCTTAAGACTATCTAAGGACATTTGGGGCTCCTCGGGGGCCCCTGGAGCCCCCAGAGGGCCCCGGGGGCCCCCCTGAAGGGTTCGAGGCCCCCACACCCAGTAGGGGGCCCCTGGGGCCCCCCAGGGCCCCTGGGGGCCCCCAGAGGGGCCCTTGTCCCGCGAATAAGGCTTTTGAGGCCCCAAAGAGAGCTGCAGTGGGCAGGGGCCCCCTTTGGCAGACTTTGGGGGCCCCAAAGCAAACAAAAAGACATAAAAAGAATCAAAAAGAAAAAAAGAAATATAATTTAAAGACTACCAGCAGCCCACAGCCCCGCAGGGGGCCCCTCGCCGCAGCCCCGGGGCCCCCCTAAAGCCCTTAGAAGACCCCCTGAGTCCTCAGGGGGCCCCCAAAGTCATTGTGGAGCTTTAAGTGTTCTGCTGCTGCTGCTGCTGCGCTGCTGGTTTGAGGCAGCTTCTGCTGCTGCCTCTGCTGCTCCTCCCGTGTTGCCTTTTAGACCGCCTAGCTACACTCTAGGGTTTAGGGTTTAGGGTTTAGGGTTTAGGGTTGCGTGTTGCTTCAGAGTGGCCCTTCCGGCCCTTCAGCAGTGAGGGCCCTGCAGAGCTGCTGCTGCTGCTGCTGCTGCTGCTGCTGCTGCTGCCTCCCGATCCGCAACGACCCCTTAAGTGTGGGCCCCGCAGCCACTAGGGACTCAGGCTCGCAGCAACCCTAAACCCTAAACCCTAAACCCTAAACCCTAGCCAGCCATGCGCCTCGCCGAGGGCCCTAAACCCTAAACCCTACCCCCGTAACGGCTTTCCTATTCAACTCTTGGCCCCGGGACTGCAGAGAACCCTGCTGGTGGCTCTAAATCCCTAAACCCTAAATTAGGGTTTAGGGTTTAGGGGGATTTCCCTACAGCACACGGCCAAGGAAGCAGCACCGCCCATTACGCCTCAAGGTCACTGCTCTCCCAGGGGCCCCAGGGGCCCCAGGGGCCCCCTGTCCTGCCCTTAGCAGCAGCAGCAGCAGCAGCAGCAGCAGCAAGCCATCATCTGCTGGTGCTGCAGCAGCAGCAAGCCGCAGCAGCTGCTGCTGCTCCCGCTGCGCCTGAAGCCGCCCAGGCCGCCTCAGAAGCTCGTGGCCCGAGGGCCCCCAGGAAGACCCTAGGGGGCCCCCAGGGGCCCCCAGGGGGCCCCCCGGGGGCCCCCCCTGCCCCTATGTGCTGCAGCAGCAGCAGCAGCGCAGCA
>NW_013652197.1:0-5000 GCF_000499385.1 Eimeria necatrix
TTCAACGAATTTGTTTAAAATAAACAAATAATATAAAATAAATAATAAATAAATAAAATCAATAAAGCAAATGAACAAGGAAACAAATAAGCAAGTAAACAAACAAACAAATAAACAAATAAATAAACAAAAAAACAAACAAATAATAAACAAATAAATAAATAAATAAATAAATAAATAAATAAATAAATAAATAAATAGATAGATAAATAGTAAATAAATAATAAATAATAAATAAATAAATAAATAAATAAATAAAACCTCACTTTGACTTCTTTGTGTTTTCTGTGGCCAATTACAGAAGAAGGCAATTCGTAAAAAGAAATTAAATCCGTCACTTCTCCTGCAGCAATTAACTCATTTTATTTATTTATTTTTTTGATTTAATTTAATTTAATTTGATTTAATTTAATTTAATTTAATTCGTTTTAATTAAATTTAATTTAATTTGATTTGATTTAACTTGATTTGTTTAAATTTGTTTAAATTTGTTTTGTCTTTTGATTCCTTTTTTTGATTTATTTAAATTCATTTTTCTTTTTTAATTCATTTTAAATTGATTTTTAGTTCTTTTTTCTCTTTTGTTTTTAAATCGTTTTTATTTTAATGCATTTTTGATTGATTAAAATGGATTTAAATAGATTTAAATAGATTTACACTAATTAAAATAGATTTAGACAGATTTAAATGGATTTAAAGTAATTAAAATGGATTTAAATGGACTTAAATGGATTTAAATACATTTAAATCCATTTAAATCTATTTAAATGTGCTTAAATCCATTTAAATCCAATAGATTTAAATATATTTAAATAGTTTAAAATCTATTTAAATAGATTTTAATTTATTTTAAATCAAATCAATTTAAATCAATTTAAGTAATCTCAATTAACTTCTTTTTCCCGAACACAAATATGAACAATTTCTTCTCTTGGAACAAAATCACTTATTTAAATCAAATTAAACTCATTTAGATTTAAACAGATTTAAACAGACTTAAACAGATTTAAATGGATTTAAATGGATTTAAATGCATTTAAATAGATTTAAAGAGATTTAAATATATATATGAACAGATTTTAATTGATTTAAATACATTTAAATGTATTTTAATTGATTTAAATAGATATAAATGGATTTCAATTGATTTAAATTGATTTAAATTGATTTAAATCAATTAAAATGAACTAATTACCTTCTTTTTCCCTAACATAAACATGCACAGCTCCTTCTCTCGGAACTCAGTGACCTATTTAAATCAATTTGAACTCATTTTAACTCATTTTAATTGATTTAAACTCATTTAAACTCATTTAAATGGATTTAAATAGATTTTTTATCAATTTAAATCAATTTAAATTGATTTAAATTGATTTAAATCCATTAAAATGATCTAATTACCTTCTTTTTCTCTAACATAAACATGCACAACTCCTTCTCTCGGAATTAACCAATGAGAAATTTCCTCCTCCGAAAACACCGGGTGAAGTTTGAACTGTCTGTACACCCCAGAACCCACACCGCAACCTCTTCAGCCAATAAATAAATAAATAAATAAATAATAAATAAATAATAAAGAAATAATAAAGAAATAAATAAATAAATAAATAAACAAACAAATAAATAGATAAATAAATAAATAAATATGTTTGTTCATTTTTAAATAAATAAAGGAAACAAGCTCCAGATAAGTCTGAAACCAACCCCAATAAATAAACAAACAAACAAACAAACAAATAAACAAACAAAGAATTTATTTATTTATTTATTTATTTATTTATTTATTTATTTATTTATTTATTTATTTATTTAAAACAAACTCCAAATAAGTCATCAACAACTTCTGGACTTTCGGCACATCCGAAGACTTCATTTCCCGCAGCCCTTCGATCGCGGGCGCCTCCGCCACCTGTACGTACACCCGAACGCAGGCAGAAGGACTTTTTAATTTAAATTTAAATTTAAATTTATTTAATTTAATTTCATTTGATTTAATTTCAAGTTTAATTTCAATTTTAATTTCAAATTAGTTTGATTTCAAATTTAATTTATTTCAAATTAATTTAACTTTAGATTTAATTTAATTTCAAATTCAATTTGATTTCAGGTTTAGTTTAATTTCAAATTTAATTTAACTTCAATTCAAATTCAAATTTAACTTCAAGTTTAATTTCAAGTTTAATTTTAATGTCTTTTGTTTTAATGCCAAATTTAACTTCAAATTTAATTCGCGATTTATTTTAATTTGAAGTTTAATTTGCATTCGGTTTTCCACTTAGTTCGAATTTTAATTCGAAATTTAAATTTAAATTTAATTTAAATTTAATTTAAATTGAATTCAAATTCAATTTAAATTTAAATTTAAATTTAGTTTAATTTAAATTCAATTCAAATTAAATTTAAATTAAATTTAAATTTAATTTGAGACTTTTGAATTAGAAAGGATTCGCTAAAGGCCAGTCAATTGAATTCAATTAAAGGCCAAAATATTTTAATTCCAAAATACTTTTCAAATCAAAAATAAAAAGAAAAATTATTTAAGTTACTTCAAATTAAATAAAGGACAAGCTTTTAAGAAGAAAAAAGAAAAGAATTTAAACAAAATTAATGAAATAAATGGAATCAAATAAATAAAATAAATAAAATAATAAAATAATGAAATAAAATAAATAAATAAATAAATCAAATAAATAAAATAAATTAAATAAATTAAATAAATAAAGCAATCTTAAAAGTCGTTTTTTTCAAAGTCCGCCAAATCACTAAACGACAAAAACGCATCAAAACGAAGCAAATTAAAAACAAAAAAATAAAACAAACAAAATAAAACAAAACAAACAAAATAAAAGAAATAAAATGAAATAAAAGAAATTATTTTCTAATAAAATGAAATAAATGAAATAAAAGAAATAAAATGAAATAAAATGAAATAAAAATGAATAAAAGAAGCATTAAAGCTTAACGCTGCGTGTAATTGTCATTCTTTTTCCAAGTCCTCCAAATCCTAAAAATAACAAAAGTGCATCAAAATGAAGCAAATAAAAAACAAAAGAATAAAATAAATAAAATGAATAAAATAAATAAAATGAATAAAATAAATAAAATAAACAAAATAAACAAAAAAAATAAAATAAAAACAAATAAAAGAAGCAAACAAACCCTGTAAAGTTTAATACTTCGGCTAATTGTCATTCTTTTTCCAAGTCCGCTAAACCATAAAAATAAAGAAAATATATCAAACTGAAGCAAATTAAAAACAAAAGAATAACATAAATAAAATAAATGAAATAAATAAAATAAATAAAATAAAGAAGCAAACAAACCCTGTAAAGTTTGATACTTCGGCTAATTGTCATTCTTTTTCCAAGTCCGCTAAATCATAAAAAAAGCATCAAAATAAAGCAAATTAAAAACAAAAGAATAAAATAAATAATATAAATAAAATAAAAACAAATAAAGAAGCAAACAAACCCTGTAAAGTTTGATACTTCGGCTAATTGTCATTCTTTTTCCAAGTCCGCTAAATCCAACTTCAATTAACTTTTTGGGATTTAAAGATCTGTGCCAGTAGCGGCACTCCGCCACTGGCGTCGGGAGCACAACTCCTGAAAATAAAAATAAAAAAAAAGAAATTGAAATTACTTTTTGGAGGATTTGAAAGCTTTAAAAAGTTTAAAAGGTTTGCTGGTTTGAAGTGGTTTTAAATTATATTCAAAAAACGGATTTAAAACATTTATTTGAACTTAAAATGGAGAAAAAAGATCAAAAAATGACCAAAAATTAAAATTTAAAAACTGCTTTTTGGGTGCAAACGGGTTCAAAACGAATTTGATTATTCATTTAATGCAGTTAATGCAATTAAATGCTTTTTATTATTTAATTCTTCTTTATTCATTTAATTCATTTTTGTTTATTTAATTCATTTAATTCATTTAATTCATTTAATTCATTTAATTCATTTAATTCGTTTAATTCATTTAATATATTTAATTCGTTTTAATTCATTTTAATTCATTTTGATTCATTCAATTCATTTTAATTCACTTAATTCATTTAATTCATTTAATTCAATTAAATTCATTTTAATTCACTTAATTCAATTAAATTCATTTTAATTCACTCCAATTCATTTAATTCATTTTAATTTATTTAATTCCTTTAATTCATTTAATTCAATTAAATGTTTTTTATTTACTTAAAAAGACAAAAAGCAGCATCAGCAAAACAACAGAAAAGAAAATCCGAAAAACGCAAAAAACAAAAAACAAAAAACAAAAAAACAAATCTGCATGCAAGTAAATAAACAATAAGCAATTAATTAACTAATAAATTAATTATTTAATTAATTAACTAATTAATTAATTAATTAATTAATTAATTAACTAATTAATTATTTAATTAAATTAATTAATTAATTAATTAATTAATTAAATGATTAATTAAATACCTGCTGTATAGACAGCCTGCCAAATGCATTATTTAATTAAATTAATTAAATGATTAATTAAATACCTGCTGTATAGACAGCCTGCCAAATGCCCTTGAGATTTACCCGCCGAGTGATTTCCTTGATGAGCACCTGTACATACACCGCAGCTGCAAGGGTTTAGGGTTTAGGGTTTAGGGTTTAGGGTTTAGGGTTTAGGGTTTAGGGTTTGGGAGGTTTTTGGAGATTTCTTTTTTGCGAAGAAGACTAAAAGGTTGGAGGGCCCTCAAAAGGAAAAGAAAAGACCAAAAGTCCAAAACAAATCCCCAAATCCAAAACTCAAAAACAAAATTAAAAAATAAAATTAAAATTAAATTAAATTAAAATTAAAAAAATAAAAAGTTAAAACAAAGTCCTCACAGGCGCCAGTCTTTTGCTTCGCAGCTTTTTGTGGACACAAAGAAAATTCACTTCCGCCAGCTGCAGCTTTTTGCTGCTGCAGCTCACTGCAGCAGGACTCGCCGTAATCAGCCCCACAAGCTGCAGCAGCAGCAGCAGCAGCAGCAGCGGCAGC
>NW_013652198.1:0-7556 GCF_000499385.1 Eimeria necatrix
TACTTACAAGGTCTTAGAGGACTGCAGTGCGTGCTGATTTGTAAGGTTCTGCGAGGACGTGCCATCTGCGAGCTCAATAGCTCTTTGATATAAAAGCACTGCTCCACGTTCGTGGAGCAATTGTTAAGCGCACCTCCTGTTGCTGCGCTGGCATTTTCTCTAGATCGAGGTCACCTTTCGCTTCGAGATCGAATACGCAGTATCAGTTTTTATGACTGAACGTTTGTGGCGAAGGACTGCTCTTCTCCAAGTTTGTCGCTCCTATTGTTCGTGCCTAAGTGTAAGCCTTGACTGATCGGGCTCAACTCTGTTCACAAGCCTTGTTTTTGGATGGCAGCTCACTTAGCGTAGCCGCACCAAAGAGCTATCTTACTGAGCGTTTCAAAGAATTGAAATACGCAGGTGCTTTCTGTCGTGCCAGGTTGTAAGCAGTTTGAAACCCAGGCGGCCTGCGAACGGGCAAAAGGTACAAGCTTAATAGTAGACATTAACTCGGCACGGGTGCTGAAGAGTTTTCATGGTAGTGCGCGTCATTCGTTTGCTACACACATGCTGCATTTGTTTGGCTATGCATTGCATGTGGTAATATGTATAATGAATACTCTCAGGGATCGCCTTTTCTTACTAGCACGTACGTTTGGCGCGCATCAGCCGATGCTTTGTCTGGTATGTTGACACTGTGAATGTAGAATGTGAGGGGGCGTCGCCGACAGTGATTAATGTTCCGTAGCAGTTGCTTCAAAGGGCTGCATTCGTGTAGCATTTTCATTCTTATAATCACAAAGAAGTTTGTTGGTGGCTCCTTTATTTTTAAGGCAGGCACTCGGGATTAGTACCCTATTCGTTGTTAGAATAACCTCATTTGTGCCTGCGTACAGGCCTTTGCTAGGTTTTATGGATTGTTTTATGCACCATGTTTTTGAATATCAGCTAATACAACACACCTCTAGAGAAAATTCTGTGAGCGAATACTTCGCGGTTTTCGTTTGTATTTGCGAACCATGCAGAGATTGTGAGCTTTGTGTCCCAGGCGGTGAGCTTCCTAAATACAAGGAGCACAGAGGCGGTATCAGTGAAAAACTCAGGCCGAAGAGGACTGAAAAACTCAGGCCGAAGAGGACTCACTTTCTGTGCAAGGTTAAATATTGAAGTTGTGGTGAGCCATCGCGGGCATAGCTTATTGAACAGTTCGTGCAAAGGCTTGATTTGATTCATGTTTTAAAAATGAGCTTGTTTCACTGGTTATGCAAATGTCCGGTGCCTTCTTGGTGAGAATGAGTGATCATAATGTGCGTTTCCCTGTGCTGCGTGATGCATTGTAGGAGTTCTATTCATTTGTCTGAGCAAAGCGCGACAACGAACAGGTTATTTCACGAAGTGAACGCGAAAGTATTGGCTGTGACGTCTGCTCTACTGTTTTGTGGACAATAACATTTTCCAATCAGTGCAAAAACAATAGAGGCCTGGAAATCGCATGCCGAGCATGCCTCCAGGCTGTTTATTTCAGCTCTAGCAAATACAGAAGGTGGGTAAGATGAAAGCCAATCTGCAGGTTTGTTCGTTCTTGTCCTTCAACCCAAAATTGTGCAATCGTCAGACTGTAAGGGACGAGGATTATCTCTACCTGAGTAATAGGCCTCTGTTGGGTCATTTTCCTTGACTGAGGCGCCGCTGCTGAATAGTTGGCAAGTACGCTTCCCAGCGTTGCATTAGGTGCACAAGTATAATTGATGTAAATGCGACGTCTACAGCCGATACTCGAGTGCTTGCTTTTCAACATCACAAACGAGTGATGCAAGAAGCTTCTTTACCCATGAAGAAGTCAAAATAAGGACATGCCGATATGTGATAAGCGTAAAGGAACATTTCAGATTCAAGGATAACTGATTATGAAATGCCTTGAAAACGTTTTGGAAGATCACTTATGGCGTAATGCGCATTTAGGCTGTAAGCATCTTGTGCTGCAGTGGAGTCAAAGGCAAAGTAGCGTCTTTGCTTCAGAAGAGGGCCAAGCTGCGGTTAGGGATTGGCTTAGCGTTTTAGGTGCTGATTCGGCTCTACACTAGAATGACCTAATGGAAGGAACGATTACTGCATTCCAGAGCAAGGAAATGCATTGTGCTGTTGTGCATTTTGCTGTTGCGGTGACCAGATAAAATTTAAATTTTGCTGAAATGTGTCAAGGCAGTTGCTCTTTGCTGCTATGGAATGGGCAGCACTTGCACAAAGACGCCGATAACTGGTAAGATGCATATCTTCTGAATCGCGTGCTTGCTTCTTTGTTGAATACTGGGACCACGATCGTTTGACGTATTACGCAGTCCGCTTAGTGAACTGAATACAGCTGCAGTAGTTAGTAGCTATTGAAGAATTTTGCAGTAGCCGTGTGGTTTATTTGTGCTGCACCTGCTCGTCGTGTGATCCGCAGCTATACTGAACAGATGGAGAAGGTGAGTCGCGCTTTGCACAGGCCTGGGAAACTCGCAGGTGTAGTTGTAGGCATGCAGTGCCTTTCAGTTGCAAGATGAAAGTCCTGCGATTGCCGAATTGAAGCATATTAGTGTGACCATTGGTTTGGGTTCCGTTTCGACATTTTGCCTGGTACCAAGTCGGCTTCCGTCCAGAAGGTGCAACAACAGCTGGGTATGGTAATGGGGCATGGTATGCAGGCTTATACGTTTGTATGGTGTGCAGTGTGGTAAACGTGACACTTCGGTAGAATACTGTGATCTGGAATCCGCCACAGAAACAGTGATCTACAACGCTTGCTTTGCTTTCCTTTATGTGCAGTGACTCGGCCTTCAGGTGTGAATGCAGTGCACGCATGGAAATAGGGGGAAATGCTGCATGTTTAGCGACAGCGTTTTGGAAACCAGTAGAAATTTTAACGTTGCTTTCACGGAATGGAGCAGCACCAACAAACCTGCCACCGTTCCCGCATCAACAGATGCACGTCTCACACACCGCACCTGGCAGTGAAATTAGTGAAGGGGTGCTTAAAGCTGGAGCTGAAACTATAACTGAATACAGGGCTACGGCGACAATATGCATCCATTGAGGAAACGTAACTCCATTAGTCTGCAACATTATGGCGTTGCTATCATGTTTTCTGCTGACTTTTGGTTTCCAGCGTCTCATGCTGGAGAGGAAATCTCAAAGGGGACAGATTGAGATTCTGAGCAGCCTCCCGCAAGAGTGTCCCATATGCAGTTTAATTCTACTGCCGCACTGAAAATGCCGATGTTTTATTGGTCAGCTTGCTGTTTGTCGCTGCGACATTGCGCAGTGATTCGACGATCTACGAGTTGCTTGTTTCTCTCACAGCCCTATGTGATGCCTGCCATGACTGCGCTTTCTGGCACGCAGAAGACAATGCTCTGGACACACATGGAGTACCAGAATGGCTATGCGGACGGCGCGGCCGGTAGGCGTTTGACTGGTTATGGTCATCTGCGTGTGGAGTTCCAAGAGGCGTTTCGATGCCGAACAGGTCGTACGCCATTTAGCGAGACAGTGGAACAATTAAACAGCGTATCGCATACTGCCAATCCGACGTTCGTGTGTCATGTGTACATTCATAGTGCATGCTTGTTACGTTGCTTGTTTTTGCATGAACCGCACGCGAATTTTCGACGGGATCTGGATGAGCTGCTCACGCAGTTGGGCGCTTTAGGTTTTACTTGGCATGCAGCATTTTTGTACGATTAGTTTTTCGACTCACCGAGCATCTTTGACAGTTTGACGGCGTGGCGCCTGAACGTGATTGGCTGTACATTGCTTTGCTGGCCCGAAAATAACTCACGATTTGAGGTGCCCTGGGGCAGCAGAACGCCATTGTGAAATGTGTAACAGGTGGGTGTCTGGCTGATTATGGACATCTGTGCGTGAGTGCTAGGCGGCTCTTCGATGCCGAGCAGATGGTGCGAACTCCAATGAGGTAGCTAACGCATTGAACAGTATCACAAGCTGCCACTTTCACCTTCTGTGTATCATGTGTACGCTATAGGCAGATGCCTGCGAAGTTGTTTGCTCTTGCGTCAACAGCACGGGAATATTTGGTGAGCTCTTGATGAGCTGCTCAAGCGGTGGGCCGCTTTAGATTTTACATTGCTCTCGCGTGGTTTGTGCCACTAGCTTTTTGCCGCGCAGATCATGCGTGACAGCTTAACACCGTGATTCCGTGATACCAGAGAATAATTGGTCGTGCTTGGCGTCGCACGTGCAGGTCAACGACGTTGCGCGGTTTGAAACGTGGCAACATGCAACTTTGGTGATCGACTGCAAGTGCGTATAGAACACCCATCACAATGGCAGATGGGCGGAAAATGGACTTTGAAGCTGTGTTGAGGCAGTGAATCCTTGTTAGACGTCTGCAGGCATTTGCGATGCGGCTTAGCGTTTCGATTCGGTGCGAAAGTTTTTGTATCCACATGTGTATATATCTGTGCTGTGTGTGTCTTACTGAAACACAAAATATTTTGAGTTTTCTGTCGAACATTGAATGCAGTGCATGCTCAAGCAAGTTCTGATGCTTTGGTGCTGCTTCAAAATGGGAAAATGCTCTTTAGTAGCTTCATAGGTTTGTTCTGGTCTCCCCACCTGAAGTGGTGAACGACTATGTTTTGCCCACAGAGAAAACTTCATGTGCTTCAACTATGGTTGCTCATTGCGTATTCAGATGCGTTTTTCAGTACTTCTCTGCCGCGTTGAGCTTTTTCTATATTTGTCGAATTTGCGGAGGCTGTCGCTCTGTTTAACTGTACCTAGGGTCCGTGGAATCTCCCTAATTCATGTCGGAGGATTTCATTCGCATTGATGATGCCTTGCTAAAAGTTCCAGTGGAGTCACACTCTACTCGCCTGCACTTGGACTCTTGCAGAGCTTGCTTTTGGAACTGAATGCGCCGTCGGCTCGTTAACTTTTGCGACCACACAAAAGTTGGCATGCAGCGGGCTTTCACTAGCTGGCTCGTTAGTTCGAGGGATGTGCTGTAAATATCAAACGTCGGGAAAGCGATTCAATCAGCAGCCAATAGTGCTGTTTTGTGCAGTTGTTACGTTGTTCTTTGGCAGTTCGTTGGCATGGTGCTGAGAGCTAGCAGGACGTTGGCGAATCTGGCATGGAAAATTGCACCCGTTCGTTTTTTTTTGTGGGCTGCTCCAGATATGGTATTCAAGAACGTTTTGCAGCTCAAAGGTTTGTGGGGATATTTTGTCTGGCAAGTGCGTGTTGTACGGCGTATGGGGCTCTTTGTTGTACTGTACGCGATGACTATCTCTGTGAAGATTCCATGCAGTTTTTCTTGCGGTGAACAGACGGTAGGCATTTCATGGGCCTTCAACTTATGAACGCGCTAGGGTTCATGCTTTGTTCTACATTCCTGCTGCACATTATTGTTACACAGGACTAGCTTGGGTGTTGTCCTTGTGGCTAGCATTGGCGCGTGATAGAGTACCGGCCTTGTTAGGAAGTGTGCACTTCGGGACATGGTGTTGAACTGTATTTAACTGCTTCATTCTTCCCGAACATTTTTTATGGACTCCAGACTGTACGGATGTGTTGGAATTTGCGTTTTTTTCTCGTCGCTTTGCAGCTTTTTGCTGAAACACATTTTGTTAGATGCTTCTAAACCACACACGCTGCAGGTCTGAGCAGAATGGAAAAGCACGGGCTCATGAACGCGAATTTTGGGCTATTTGAGGGACACTCCATGCTTTTCGTACAAATAAAGAAAATTACTAGCGTTGGCCATGTTGCTGGAACATTGCAGAAAATGTGCTTTTACCATAGAAGACAACGCACTATCAAGCTACGAGGTGGAAGACAAAAATGCTCTCATATGGGCATGCTGCTGTACAACAGGAAAAAGCGCCTACTGCTTCGCTCAACAGATAAGTACTTTACTTCGTGGATGCGTCCTGATGCCCCAGTCTCGTGTAGCAAACGATTTAATGTCGCCTCCAAAAACGCTCAATCTGTTTCTCGGTGGAGGCTCGCTTTGTCGCCCAAAAAAATGCCTAGTCTGTTTGTCGGCGAATGCTCGTTTTGTATTTGGATTCACATTATTCTTTTGCCGCGTTGCGTTTCTTTTAAAGAAGGGGACCTCCACGAGCGGCTGCTCTCAGGTGCTGTCGAATTTTGCACAGACATTAGTCAAATATTCGGAAGGCTTTCATTCGTGTTAATTTTGTCTTGGTAAGTGCTCCAGTGGAGTCACACTCTACGCACTTGCACTTGGGCTCTCGCAGAGCTTGCTTTTGGAACTGAATGCGCCGTCGGCTCGTTAACTTTCGCGACCAAACAAAAGTTGGCATGCAGCGGGCTTTCACTAGCTGGCTCGTTAGTTCGAGGGATGTGCTGTGAATATCAAAAGTCGGGAAGACGATTCAATCAGCAACCAATATGTGCTGTTTTGTGCAGTTGTCCCGTTGTTCTTTGGCAGTTCGTTGGCATGGTGCTGAGAGCTAGCAGGCCGTTGGCGAATCTGGCATGGAAAATTGCACCCGTTCGTCTTTTTTGTGGGCTGCTCCAGAGGTGGTATTCAAGGATGTTTTTCAGCTCAAAGGTTTGTGAGGATAGTTTGTCTGGCAAGTGGGTTTGGTACGGAGTATGGGGTCCTTTGTTGCACTGTACTTCATGATTATCTCTGTGAAGAGTCCATGTGCTTTTTTGCGGTGAACAGCCAGTAGGCATCTCATGTGCCTTCGAAAATCTTTGCGCGTGGGGCTCATACTCTCTCCTACTTGCCTGCTGCACTTTGTTTTTACTAAGGACTAGCTTTAGTGTTGTATTCATTGCTATGGCATTGGCGCGTGACAGATCGCCGGTCTTGTTAGGAAGTGTGAGCTTCAACACTTGCTTCTGGTGTGCTTGTGGAGTCCTTTTCGTCTCAAATCCCGAATTGTTGACGTAAGAAAGTACGCAGCAAACTTGCACTATAGTTTTTTTTTCATGGTGAAAATTAAGCGCATTCCAGGAATTATATGTGGACTTCCCTGGTCAAACCATTACAGTGCGTAGTGTGAACACGCCAAGATGTCACACAGAATAGACCCGTGCCTATATAATAGACATGCGGATCTAGGAGTACTTTGCCTTAGGGGATTTTGAGCGCGCTTTGGCTCTCCTGAATGCTGTCAAGGCTTTTGCAATATTTTCTACTAACTGATATGTGAGGGTGGTCTTTCCGTATTGCGTTCTTCATTGCTAATCAGGCGGCAACAAAACGACTTGTAGTGATGATGGCATGATGTGTCGTTGTTTGGCAAAAAGTATGTCCTGGTGCTCAAATTCAATACGAAAAATCATGTGGGCGGGTAATTTGCCGAAACGCTCAGGCGCTACGGCGACTCAGCAAGAAAACAGAGCGACTGACGGCAGGTAAGCGTTTCCCAGTTCTAAATCATCAGATGGTGCGATTTTAGGACCACAGATGAACCCCGGATTATTTCAGGGACAGGCCTGACTGAAGTACACGACCTTTGATCACCTGCTGGACCCTGCATTCACAATTTTGCGGCTTCCTAACCCATGGAGTATCACACTATGGGTTTTCT
>NW_013652199.1:0-7500 GCF_000499385.1 Eimeria necatrix
AGCTGCTGCTGCTGCTGCTGCTGCTGCTGCTGCTGCTGCTGCTGGGGGGGCAGGGAGGCCGGGTAGTTCGTGTGGTCGTTCATGGGGCCGGCGGGAGGGGACGAGCAGCAGCAGCAAACCGACTGACTGCAGCAGCAAACGAACTGCTGCAGCAAGACTGCTGCAGCAGCAATTCAAATTCTACAGGACGCAGCAGCAGCAGCAGCAGCAGCAGCAGCAGCACACGTCCTAGGGGCCCCTGGGGGCCCCCCTGCAGCTTGCGTCAGGGACTTGCTGCAGCACACGCGTTATTTGGGGGCCCCAGCAGCGCAACACGAGGTATGGAGCTCGCAAACCCCAAATTAGGGTTTAGGGTTTGGGGTTCAGGGCTAGGGTTTAGGGTTCAGCCGCTAGGGTTTAGGGTTTCGGTTTGGGGCCCAGGCCTCCAAACCGCAGCTAGCTTTCTGCTGTTGAGTCAAGCTGCTGCTGCAGCAGCAAGTTTGGCGTTTAGGGCCTAGGGTTTAGGGTTTAGGGTTTAGGGTTTAGGGTTTAGCGCCCAGCGGCTAGGGTTTAGGGTTTAGGGTTTCGCATGCAGCGGGCTGTACCACGAGCTCGGCAGCTTTTGGGGCTGCGCTTCCTTTTCGCTGCTGCTGCTGCTGCTGCTGCTGCTGCTGCTGCCAGCAGCAGCAGCAGCAAATAAGTAAATAAATATAAATTAAATATAATAAATAACTTTTTAAATTCAATTTAATTTAATTCCCAGACTTTCCAACTCCCAAACCCTCCACCTTCCCACTCCTGCATGCAGTTCAGGTGTACATACACCTCAACTCCCAGTACCCACAGCTTCTCGGGGGCCCCACAGCCCAGCACTTGTGGGGCCCCTGTGGGGCCCCAGCTAGCCACAGCTAGCTGGGCCACGCCCAGCTAGCTAGCCACTGCTAGCTAGCCACGGCTAGCTGGGCCAGGGCGAGCCAGCTAGCCACAGCTAGCTGGGCCACGCCCAGCTAGCTAGCCACAGCTAGCTAGCCACAGCTTGTTAGCCACAGCTAGCTGGGCCACGCCCAGCTAGCTAGCCACAGCTAGCTGGGCCACGCCCAGCTAGCTAGCCACAGATAGCTGGGCCACGCCCAGCTAGCCACAGCTGGCTGAGGCAGGCCCAGTTAGCCACAGCTAGCCACAGCTAGCCACAGCTAGCCACAGCTAGCCACAGCTAGCCACAGCTAGCCACAGCTAGCCAGAGCTGGCCACGATGAGCCCGGCAGTTTGAATTAGGGGCTACCAAGGATTTTAGCTAGCTAGCTAGCCAGCTGGCTAGGTAGGTAGCTAGCTAGATGGCCAGCTAGCCAGCTAGCTAGGTGGCCAGCTAGCTAGCTGGATAGCTAGCTTGCTGAATGGCTCGCTATATTGTTAGCTAGCTGGCAACCGAACAAACCCCGAGATCACTAACCAACTAAATACCCAGCCACCCAGCTAGCCAGCTAGCCAGCTAGCCAGCTAGCCAGCTAGCCAGCTAGCCAGCTAGCCAGCTAGCCAGCTAGCCAGCCAGCCAGCTAGCCAGCTAGCCAGCTAGCCAGCTAGCCAGCTGGTGGGCAGGCAGGCCAGCTAGCTAGCTAGCTAGCTAGCTACCTAGCTAGCTAGGTAGCTACTATGGCGTCTCCCAAGAGCTGTAGACTGCTGCTAAGCTTTTGCTGTGGAATTCTACCAAAGAGGAACAGCAGCAGCAGCCACAGAAAGCAGCAGCAGCAGCAGCAACAGCAGCAAGAGCATCACCAGCAGCAGCAGCAGCAGCAGCAAACGCAGCAGCAGCAGCGGCAGCAGCAAAAGGCAAAAGAGACCTAATTAGACACCTGTTTAAAGCCCCTTGTTGCTGAGCGTGAAGAAGCAAGAAAATAAAAGCAGCGGCAGTAGCAGCAGCAGCAGCAGCAGCAGCCGTTGCTGCTGCTGCTGCTGCTGCTGCTGCTGCTGCTGCTGCTGCTGCTGCTGCTGCAGCAGAGCCATTTTGGCTTCTGCGGCAGCTCAGCAAATGGCTGCGAGCAGCAGCACGCGGTGCCGCTGCACACTGCTGCTGCATCTGCTGCTTCTGCTGCTGCATCTGCTGCTGCATCTGCTGCTGCATCTGCTGCTACTTCTGCTGCTGCTTCTGCTGCTGCATCTGCTGCTGCTTCTGCTGCTGCTGCTGCTGCAGCTTCTGCTGCTGCTTCTGGCGACTTGCCAGCGAATTGTGATTTATTTATTCTTCCCACTCGCCCTCATCCTCCCATTCATCTTCTGCTGCGCGGAATCTGCTGCTGCTGCCTCTGCTGCTGCTGCTGCTGCTGCTGCTGCTGCTGTCGTATTGAATATGTGGGGTTGCTGCTGCACTCTCTGCTGCTGTTCGTGATGGTGCTGCTGCTGTTGGTGCTGCACCTGTCCTAATCACGCTGCGTGGTGTGTTGGTTGCCACTATTGGTCTGCTGCTGCTGCTGCTGCTGCTGCTGCTGCTCCTGCTGCTGCTGCTCCTGCTGCTGCTGCTGCTGGGAGGCTCTTCTTCTTCTTCCTCGAAGTCAAATTCTTCTACTTCGACGTCCGTGCTGCTGCTGCTGCTGCTGCCGTGTCTCCTTAGTTCATTGCTTCTGCGGCTGCTGCTGCTGCTTCGGTTGTTGCGGCTGATGTTGCTGCTGATGTTGCTGCTGCTGCTGCTGCTGCTGCTGCCACTCCCGTCCCATTCTCTTCTGTAGTAGGCCCTGCGACGCGCACGAGAAGGGACTGGCGCAGCGCTATAGCTGCTGCTGCTGCTGCTGCTGCTGCTGCTGCTGCTGTCTGCTGCAGCAGCAAACACCTGCCCCCCTCGCCCCATTCCCCGGTGGCGCCTCCTGCTCTCTCTTTGCTGCAGCAGCCGCACAGGGGGTTTCCCCTCACCTGCTGCTTCTTGTCTTGTGAGTTCTTGCTGCTTCTCTGCTTCCAGTTCTTGCTGCTGCTGCTGCTGCTGCTGCTGCTGCTGCTGCTGCTGCTGCTGCTGCTGCGCTGCTGGCTCCTGCGGCTGCTGCGGATGCGGCTCTGGCTGCTGTTCGTGCTGCTGCGGCGGCTGTTCTTGCTGCTGCTGCTGCTGCTGCTGCTGCTGCTGCTGCTGCTGCTGCGAGTATTCCGCTATGTCTGGCACGTCAATTATGCCTGTAATTCTCTCCTGCAGCACAACTTCTTGCTTCATTTGCTGCAGCTGCTGCCGCATCATTTGCTGCCTCAGCAGCTGCGATGACTGCTGCTGCTGCTGCTGCTGCTGCTGCTGCTGCTGCTGCTGATGCTCCTCCTCTTCTCCGTATGCAGAGTAAACCTGGTCTTGGGGGGACGCAGCAGTACTTTCGTACTCACTGTAGAGCTGCTGCTGCTGCTGCTGCTGCTGCGGCTGCTGCTGCTGCTGCTGCGGCTGCTGCTGCTGCTGCTGAGGTTGATAGAAGATGTGCACACGGCCTTGCTCGTGGCGGTGCTGCTGCTCTTGTTCGTGCTGGTGCTCCTTCTGCTGCTGTTCATGTTGCTGCTGCTGCTGCTGCTGCTCCTGCTGCTGCTGCTGCGGCTCATGGGCATACTGCTGCACCTCCTCGTGCTGCATCAGCAGCAACTGCTGCTGCTCTACATGCTGCTGCAGCAGCTGCTGCTGCACTTCTGCCGGCACAACTCCCACAGAGTCCTCAGGACTGGCCTCCACCAGCACCTCATTGTATTGCTGCTGCTGCGGCTGCTGCTGCTGCGGCTGCTGCTGCTGCTGCTGCGGCTGCTGCTGCGGCTGCTGCTGCTGCTGCTGCTGCTGCTGCTCTTCCTCAGCAACATATTGCTCTGATAGAAGCTGCTGCTGCTCCGGCTGCTGCTGCTGTTCTTCATGAGCTGCAATCTGCTGCTGCGGCTGCTGCGGCTGCTGCTGCTGCTGCTGCTGGGGCTGCTGCTCTGCAGCTACAAGATACTGCTGCTCGAGCTCTGGTTGCTGCTGCTGCTGCTGCTCTTCTTGCTGCTGCTCCTCAGCAACGGCATAGTGCTGCTGCTGCTCTGGCTGCTGCTGCTGCACTTCAGCAACGGCATATTGCTGCTGCATCTCCGGCTGCTGCTGCTGCTCTTTGGCAACGGCATATTGCTGCTGCAGCTCCGGCTGCTGCTGCTGCTGCTCTTCGGCAGCGGCATATTGCTGCTGCTGCTCTTCTTGCTGCTGCTCTTCAGCAACGGCATATTGCTGCTGCAGCAGCTGCTGCTGCTGCTGCTCCTCCTCCCCCTCAGTCATTACTACATACTGCTGCGGCTGCTGCTGCTGCTCCTCAGCTTCCAGATACTGCTGCTGCAGCTGCGGCTGCTGCTGCTCTTCTTGCTGCTCTTCAGCAACGAGATACTGGTGCTGCTGCGGCTGCTGCTGCACTAGCACGTAGTGCTGCTGCTGCTGCTGCTGCTCTTCTTCAGTGACCAAGACATACTGCTGCTGCAGCTCCAGCTGCTGCTGCTGCTGCTGCTCTTCTTCCTTAGTCACTTCTACGTACTGCTGCTGAGGCTTTGTTTGCTGCTGCTGCTGCTGCTGCTCTAGTTCATTGACCACGGCATACTGCTGCTGCAGCTCCGGCTGCTGCTGTTGCTGCTGCTGCGGCTCCTCAGTGACAACAACATATGCCTGCTGCTCCTCTTCAGCGACAACGGAGTACTGCTGCTGCAGCAGCTGCTGCTGCTGCTGCTGCTGCTGCTGCTGTTGCTGTTCTTCTGCCTCGTGGTACTGCAAGGCAGGCGCTGTGTCTTCTTGCTGCTGCTCTGCTGCAGCTTGGAGAGCCTGCTGCTGGTAAGCGCCAGCAGTAGTAGCAGCAGCAGCTGGAGTTGCTGCTGCTGCAGCAGATGTAGCAGCAGCAGCAGGAGCAGCAGCAGCAGCAGGTGCTGCAGCAGGAACCCACGGGGCTGTTGTGAGGCCCAGAGTCTCAGCCAGCCTATTAAGAGACTCTGCAAGAGCAGCAGCACTCACGTCGCTGCCGAGCAAGCGACTGATGATCTCATGCTGCTGCTGCTGCTGCTGCTGCTGCTGCTGCTGCTGCTGCTGCTGCTGCTGCTGCTGCTGCTCCTGGGGGCTGTATGTCTGCTGGTTGTACTCCTCATGTGTCTCTTGGGTTTGCTCTGGTTGCTGTGCGCCGCGCTGCAGCTCTTGCTGCTGCTGCTGCGGCTGCTGCTCGTGCTGCTGCTGCTGCTGCTGCTGCTGCTGCTGCTGCTGCTGCTGCTGCTGCTGCTGCTGCTGGCTTTCAGCTTCTGCCACTAGGCCTTCGTAGAGGGCTTCCATGTGCGCCTCTTCGTTTGGCTGGCTGGGGTGCAGCAGCAGCAGCAGCTGCTCAGCTGTTGATGTTGGTGTTGCTGCTGCTGCTGGTGCAGCCTCGGGTGCTGCTGCTGCTGCTGCTTCTGCTGCTGCTGCTGCTGCTGCTGCTGCTGTTCCTCTCTGGAATTCCAGCAGTTCATTGATGGCCGGCAGCAGCGACGGCTCCTCTGAATCTACAGAAGGCAGCAGCCCATTTTCTGCTGCTGCTGCTGCTGCTGCTTCCTCCTCTTCTGCTGCTGCAGTAGACGGCTCTGCTGCTGCTGCTGCTGCTGCTGCAAATTCCACTGCCTCATCGAGAACAGCAGAGAGAGAAGAAGGGGATGCATCTGCTGCTGCTGCTGCTGCTGCTGCTGCTGCTGTTGCTCCTGCTGCTTGCTCAGGGACAGGCATACTTGGCAGGGCCCCCGTGGCCTCATAGGCAGCCTCCATATCTGGCGCATGCTGCTGCTGCTGCTGCTGCTGCTCTTGCTGCTGCTGCTGCTGCTGCTGCTGCTGCTGCTGCTGCTCGTGAGACTCTGCGTCTTCTTGGGCCTGTAGGTGAGACATAAGCTCATTAACAGTCTCAGGGACTGCTGCTGCTGCTGCTGCTGCGGCGGATTGCATATCTGCTTCAGCTGCTTCTGCTTGTGTTGCTGCTGCTGCTGGTTCAGTTGCTGCTGCTGCTGCTGCCACTGCTGCCATTGCTTCAGCTGCTTCTTCGGCAGGTGCTGCTGGCTGTGCTGCTGCTGCTGCTGTTTCTGCTGCTGCTGCGATCACTGCCTCAACTGCCGCAGATAGCGGTGGGTGTTCAATTGTTTCTTGCTGCTGCTGCTGCTGCTGCTGCTGCTCTTGCTGCTGCTCAGGCCGCTGCTGTTGGGGCTGCTGCTGCTCAGGCTGCTGCTGCTCCGGCTGCTGTAGCTGCTCCTGCTGAGGCTGATATTCCTGCTGCTGCTGCTGCTCTGCAGGCTGCTGCTGCTGCTCAGGCTGCTGCTGCTGCTGCTCAGGCTGCTGCTGCTGCTCCTGTTGCTGCTGCTGCTGCTCCTGCTCAGTCTGTTGCTGCTGCTGTTGCTGCTCCTGTTGCTGCTGCTGCTGCTGCTGCTGCTGCTCAGTTGCCATGGCTGCTTCCGTTTCTGCGTTTTGTGTCTCCATCTCTGTGTTTGTTTGTGTGCCTTGAGAAGTCTCTGCTGCTGCTGCTGCTGCTGCTGCTGCTGCTGCAACTGCTGCTGCAGGTTCTTCTGGAACTCTCTCCATGACCACCTGCTGAACTGCTGCTGCTACTGCTTCAGTTGCTGCTGTCTCTTCTCGCGAAAGAGCAGCAGCAGCTTCTGCTGCTGCTGCTGCTTCCTGCTGCTGTTCTGCTGCTTCTGAAGCTATAACCAGCACTGCGTCTGTTGCTGCTGCTGCTGCTGTTTCTGCAGCTGCTGTCTCAACTGCTGCTGTTTCTGCTGCTGTCTCTGCTGCTGCTGCTGCAGCTTCTGCTGCAGAGGCTTCCGCCGCTGCTGCTTCTGCTGCTGCTGCTTCTGCTGCTGCTGCTTCTGCTGCTGCTGCTTCTGCTGCTGCCGTCTCTGCTAGAGCGGGAGAAGAGGGGCTCTGCAGCGCCTGCTGCAGTGCTGCCATTGCAGCAGCAGCTTTTGCAATGGCTTCTGCTTCTGCTGCTGCTGCTGCTTTCGCAGCTTCTGCTGCAGCTGTTGCTGCTTCAGCTGCTGCTGCTGCTGCGGCTGCTGCTGCTGCTGCAGTGTGCGACTCCTGTGGGGCCGCTGAAGCTAGTGCTGCCATGGCCTCAGGAAGCATCGAAAGGGACGTCGCCTGTTGCTGCTGCTGCTGCTGCTGCTGCTGCTGCTGCTGCTGCTGCTGCTGCTGCTGCTGCTGCTCTTCTCTCATCTGTATAGTTTCAGTGAGCTCCGCCAAGACTGCAGCGGGCAAGTTCATTGCTGCCGTTTCTACCAATGCTTCCGTTGCTGCTGTTTCTGCTGCTGCTGCTGCTGCTGCTGCTGCTGGAGTTGCAGAGGCCATCTCAGTTTGCTGCTGCTGCTGCTGCTCTTGTGTGGAGGCAGCAGCAGACTGGCTGCTTGTCTCTCCAGAAGAAGTAGAAGCCGGTGATGGCGTTGCTGCTGGTGCTGCTGCTTCCGTTGCTGTTGCAGCTGCTGTTGCTGCTGCTGTTGCTGCTGCTGTTGTTGCTGGTGTTGCTGCTGCTGCTGTTGTTGCTGCTGGCACTGTTGCTGCTGCTGCTGCAG
>NW_013652199.1:17500-22500 GCF_000499385.1 Eimeria necatrix
ACTTTTGTCAATGAGGTCAAAAGAGCCCCAGAAGCAGCAGTAGAGCAGCAAACAGCCTTACAAACTCTAAACCCTAAACCCTAAACCCTAAACCCTAAACCCTAAACCCTAGGCTTCAGACATCCGCAGTGTCCTCGCTCTCTTTTCTGCTGCATTCCATTTCTTCTTTTGTTGCCTTTGAAGGGAAAAATAAATAAAAGAATTAATTAATTAAATTAATTTAATTGAATTAATTAAATTAAATTAATTAATTGAATTAAATGAATTAATTGAAATTACAAATCGAAGAAAAAACCAAAAGACTCCATCGTTCGAGCGGTGCGCTTGAGGTGTATGTACACCTCAGCAGCCTGCACAGCTGCTGCTGCAGCAGTAGCTGCTGCAGCAGCAGCTACTACTTCTGCTGCTGCTGCAGTTGCTGCTGCAGCTCCAGCAGCAGCAGCAGCAGCTGCTGCTGCTGCTGCTGCTCATTCTGCTGCTGTTGCGGTCTGAGTTGCTGCAGCTGCAGCTTCCTTGCTTTGTTTGCCTCCGCTCTTTAGTGGTGGAGACCATAAAACAAATCCTAAACCCTAAACCCTAAACCCTAAACCCTAAACCCTAAACCCTAAACCCTCAAGCCTCAGGCTCTGTCTTGCCCCTCAAGAAGTTCTGCTGCTGCTTCTCTCGCGGAAGCTGCTCAGGCATCAGCGCCACCACATTCGACATAGGATTGGCCGTAGCTGCGCACAGCAGCAGCAGCAGCAGCAGCAGCAGCAGCAGCAGCAGCAGCAGCAGCAGCAGCAAGGAGAACAATGAATATGCGGATTTAAAGAACAGCAGCAGCAGCAACAGTAACAGCAGCAGCAACAGCAGCAAGTGGAAGCATCAGGTAATTGGCTCTGGCGCTGCAAGCACACGCGCAGCCGAACAGCAGCAACAGCAGCAGCAGCCACAGCAGCAGCAGCAGCAGCAGCAGCAGCAGCAGCAGCAGCAGCAGCAAACCTTGCGTCTGCGGCTCATCTAGAGGCACAAAGTTTAGCAGCAAAATCCTCCAGGGCCCTTCAGGGTCTTTCATTAGGTCGCAGGTGGCGAAGCCGCGCTGCCCCTGGGGGCCTGCACCCCAAACCCTAAACCCTAAACCCTAAACCCTAAACCCTAAACCCTAGGTCCTGAACGGTGTGTGGGAGCTTTCCGGCCTTCCAAGCAGCGCCACCACCGAAGGGGCTGGAGCGCGATGCGCGGGCCCTTCGCCAGAGAGGCTTTAGGGTTTAGGGTTTAGGGTTTAGGGTTTAGGGTTTGGGGTTTAGGGTTTAGGGTTTACCTGTAAGAGACAACTTAACCCGCGCATCTTTCTCGTGAACAAAACCCCCCCACCACCAGCCCCTCTTTACCTCTCCGCCCAGCGCGCCCACAACTCGAGGGTCTTTCCTGCAGCAAACCCTAAACCCTAAACCCTAAACCCTAAACCCTAAACCCTAAACCCTAAACCCTAAGCCCAGGCCCCCAAACCCTAAACTGGGGCCTGCCACTGCGCTTCAGAACCGCCCCCGAGGGTTTCCAAGGCGCCCCGCCCTTCCCGTCGGCCGTCCAAACCCTAAACCCCAAACCCTAAACCCTAAACCCTAAACCCTAAACCCTAAACCCCACTGAATTGCGTCCCACGCCACTTTAAGGGGTTCTGGAGAATCCAAAAAGAGCCACACGGCGCTGCCCAAACCCCCAGCAAGAAGTGCCAGGCTGCAGCCCAGCAGCGCCCAGCCCCTGAGGGGCATTTTTGCTGCTGCTGCTGCTGCTGCTGCTTCTGCTGCTGCTGCTGCTGCTGCTGCTGCTGCTGCTGGGGCTGCTTCTCCCGCTGCTCCTGCGGCAGCTTCTGCTGCGGGTTTCGGCCCCTCAGGCGCAGTGCTGTGCAGCGCACGGACAAACACTGTGCTGCTGCTGCTGCTGCTGCTGCTGCTGCTGCTGCTGCTGCTGCTGCTGCATTTGTTGTTGCTGCTGCTGCAGCTGGTTAGATACGAGTACATCCTTACACAGCTGCTTCTGTTGCTGCTGCTGTTGCTGCGGAGAAAGCTGCCGAAGTAATAACGAGAGCAGCAGCAGCAGCAGCAGCTGCTGCTGCTGCTGCTGCTGCTGCCCCTGGCCCTCATAGATATGAGGCGGAAGGCTGTGGAAACCCTCATCATAGCAGCTGGAAGCAGCTGTAGGGCCTAAACCCTAAACCCTAAACCCTAAACCCTAAACCCTGAAGCGGAGGTTGGCAGGCCGCGCTGTTGGGGGCACGGCAGGATGTCGGCTGCGTTTCACTCCGAGGGTTTAGGGTTTAGGGTTTAGGGTTTGCGAAGCAAAAGTTCATAACTGAAAAATAATTTCGAAGTTTCTGTGAATAATAAAACCCCAACTGCAAACCCTAAACCCTAGGCCCTAAACCCTCAGCTCTAAACCCTAGCCGCTGGGCCCCCAGGGGCCCCGGAAGGTTTGCTGCTGTCCTCAGCTTCTTCCCTTCTAGGGTTTAGCTTTTAGCCAATCTTTTTTGTATGATTCGGGTTTAGGGTTTAGGGTTTAGGGTTTAGGGTTTAGCAAACAAACGAAGCGTAAGCCCAGGGGCCCCCGCCGCTGCCTGAGGGGCCCCCCTGCTGCTGCTGCTGGAGTCGGTTGCTGCTGCTGCAGTCTGGCAATTTATCAACAGCAGCAAGAGCAGCAGCAGCAGCAGCAGGTGAAGTACCAAGTGCAGCAGCAGCAGCAGCAGCAGCAGGTGAAGTACCAAGTGCAGCAGCAGCAGCAGCAGCAGCAGCAGCAGCAGCAGGAGGGACACAGAAGAGTGCTCGCCAAGTGAGAACTCACACGTGAGCAGCAGCAGTGGTAGCATCCCTAGCAGCAGCAGCAGCAGCAACAGCAGCAGCAGCAGCAACAGCAGCAGCAGCACAAGCCTGGAGCAGCAGCAGCAGCTAAAGTTCGAAGCAGCAGCAGCGGCCGCTGAAGCAGAGGCAGCCTTAGCGGCAGCAACAGCTGCTGCTGCAAAAGATCCCAGTGCCGCTGCAGCAGCAGCAACAGCAGCATTGCAGCAGCAGCAGCAGCAACAGCAGCAGCAGCAGCAGCAGCAACAGCAGCAGCAGCAGCAGCAGCAATGGGGTTTACCAGCACGTTTAAGCTTTTGAATTTGGGGATAAGGCGGAGGACTTGGAGGCGCACGAAGAAGCAGCCGCCCCACCGCTGGGACGCCATAAGGTGCGAATTAGGGTTTAGGGTTTAGGGTTTAGGGTTTAGGGTTTAGGGTTTAGGGTTTAGGGTTTGGGTAGCGTGGAGGCGAAGCGAGGGTCCCGAACTAGGGTTTAGGGTTTGCTGGAGGCGCGCTCTAAGGGTTCTTCCGCGAGGGTTTCAGCGGGGGGAGAGACCGGCCTGGGGCCTGCTGAGGGTTTAGGGTTTAGGGTTTAGGGTTTAGGGTTTAGGGTTTAGGGTTTTGCGCAGAAACCAGCTGGACCAGCTGCTGCGCTTCGGGCGTTTGGAAACCACCATCACTCGGGCCAAAGAGCTGCAGCCCTACGCGGAGGAGCTCATTCACCTTGCCAAACGCGGTACAAACCCTAAACCCTAAACCCTAAACCCTAAACCCTAAACCCTAAACCCTAAGGCCTAGGTTGCAGGCGTTCGGGGCTGCTCCGCGGCTGCTGCGCGCGGCACTATTGGGAGTTCGTTGGGGTGCCAGCTGGTCAAGGGTTTGCTGAGGGTTTAGGGTTTAGGGTTTGCTTAGGGTTTAGGGTTTAGGGTTTAGGGTTTAGGGTTCGCGTAGGGTTTAGGGTTTGCGAGTTTCTAGGGTTTGCACTTGAATTTCCAGTGACCCAAATTCTCTTTGCGCGCAGTCCGCAGCGCCCAGGGCCTAGCTAGGGTTTAGGGTTTAGGGTTTAGGGTTTGCTGCAGGGCCGGAAAAAACCCTCGTGGAGTCCATTTTGTTCAGGGCCTAGCTAGGGTTTAGGGTTTAGGGTTTGCTGCAGGTCCCGAGAAAACCCTCGCAGTGGAGTCCATTTTGCGGACCCCCGCAGCTCGGCGGCGGTTGCTGGAGGAGCTCGTTGGGGTGTACGTACACCGCAACTTCTTCTTCACGAGAGTTGTAAATCAATTTCGACTTCGAATGCGAGACGCGGCGCCCATGGCCTACATCGAATTCGTCGACAGGTCCAAACCCTAAACCCTAAATTAGGGTTTGCGAGGCCCCCCCCAAACCCTAAATCAGGGTTTTCGGGGCCACCAAGCGCCAAACCCTAAATTAGGGTTTAGGGGACGCCCAACCCCTAAACCCTAAATTGGGGTTTTGGGCGCGCCGAAACCCTAAACCCCAAATTAGGGTTTTGGGGCTAGGCGAACCCCAACGCCCAGCAACTCCGCCCACCCCAGACCCTAACGCAGCCACGCCGCACCCTAGTTGCAGCTGATTAACCAGGATCTAGGGTTTAGGGTTTAGGGTTTAGGGTTTGGGGTTTGGGGTTTGTGTTTAGACCCGGAGAGCTGCGGCCCGCCCGGCCCGTGGGCACTGAAAGGCAGAAATATATTTGGCAGCAAATGGAGGAGTCCAGGAGGCAGCGGCGCCTGTTCTGGAACGTAAACCCTAAACCCTAAACCCTAAACCCTAAACCCTAAACCCTAAACCCTAGAGCCTAGCTGGCACTGAGCTGCGCCTGCTTTAACAAGGCCTCTCTCTGACTGTCTCTCCCTTTCCTGTCTCTCTTTATGCTGCTGCTGCTGCTGCTACTGCTGCTGCTACTGCTGCTGCTACTGCTGCTGCTACTGCTGCTGCTCGTGCTGCTGCTGCTGCTGCTGCTGCTGCTGCAGCACGCCAGCAAAATGGGTCTTTTAGACTCCTCAGGCGTCCTCCTCAAACCCCACATCTTCTCAAAGCCCCAGGGGGCCCCCGGGGGGCCCCCTGGGGGCCCCCCTGGGGGCCCCCCTGAGGGGCCCCCTGAGGGGCCCCCAGGGGGGGCCCCCAGGGGGCCCCCCCAGGGGGGCCCCCGCTTGGCCCGGGGTATGGATGA
>NW_013652199.1:30000-32500 GCF_000499385.1 Eimeria necatrix
GCACAAATTTGAAATTAAATAAATGAATAAATAAATAAATGAATAAATGAATAAATAAATAAATAAATAAATAAATCTAATTAATTAATTAATTGATATTAAATAAGTTTAATTAATCAGTTAATGCAATATAATTAATTAATTAATTAATTAATTAATTAATTAATTAATTAATTAATTAATTAATTAATTAACAATATTCCTTAACTAATTTATCACGTAATAAATAACCAGTCATATGTTTAGTTTAGGCAAATGCAGAGAAAGTGAAAAAGTTGTTAATGAAATAAATAAAAAGAAATAAAAGTTAAAATTAATTATTTTATTTTATATGGAAAAGTTGTTAATGAAATAAATAAATAAATAAAAAGAAATAAAAGTTAAAATTAATTATTTAATTAATTTCCCTCTAAACCCTAATTTGGCGGATAGAAGAATGCTGGTGCAAATTTAAAAACAGAAATTAATAAAACCCTCCACAGGCAGAAAAAACAGGCATCCCCTAAACCCTAAACCCTAAACCCTAAACCCTAAACCCTAAACCCTACAGCACAAATCCTAAAACATAAACCACAAACTCCAAACCCTAAACCAGAAACCGTAAGCCGTAAACCCTAAAGGACAAACCGTAAACCCCAAACCCTAAACCACAAACCCAAATCCCTAAACCCTACACCCCAAAGCCTAAACCCTAAACCCTAAACCCTAAACCCTAAACCCTACCTGCTCTCTCAAATCCAACGGCTTTGTAGAGGCCTGCCGGATGAGGTGATGTAGAGGAGCCATCATCTGACGGGTGCACCTAGACGCAAACCCTAAACCCTAAACCCTAAACCCTAAACCCTAAACCCTAAACCCTAAACCCTAAACCCTAGCCTCAAGGCTGAGTCTACTGCAGGCCAGCTGCAAAAGAGCCTGGAAATTAGGGTTTAGGGTTTAGGGTTTAGAGTTACTCGGCAACGATGTCATAGTTAAGAATAAGATCCATAGACTCCACCTGCGCCCCAAGCACACGCAAACCCCAAACCCTAAACCCTAAACCCTAAACCCTGAACTCTACACCCCAAACCCTAACCGCCCAATTCTATTAAGTACAACACTCCCAAAGCCCTAACCCAAACCCTAAACCCTAACCCTGAACTCTAAACCCTAAACCCTAAACCCTAAACCCCAAACCCTAAACCCTAAACCCTAAACCCTAAACCCTAGCCTACCGGCTGCTGCGGCTCCAGCCTGAGGACCCGCTGCATCAGCCTGCAGAACTTCGCCCCCACATTTGCTGTAATGAAGGGACAGTTCTCGACCTGCACTAGCAGCAGCAGCAGCAGCAGCAGCAGCAGCAGCAACAGCAGCAGCAGCAGCAGCAACAGCAGCAGCAGCAGCAACAGCAGCAGCAGCAGCAGCAGTTTCTTTGAATTAAAAGCTGAATTTTGTTGCTTTTAGGGTCTTCAGCTGCCTCTGCCAGGTAGAAGCTTTTCAACTCCGATTTTATTTTAATATTTATTTATTTTAAATTTAAATACTTAAAAGAACAAAAATAAAAAACTTTTTTTAATTCGGAAAAAATAAATAATTGAAGACAAATAAATAAAGAGAGAAGTAAATAAAGAAGCATTTTAATAATAAAAGGAGACACTTGAATAATGGAGACAACTAAATCTTAAAATGAAATTAAATAAAATAAATTAAATAAAAAATAATTTTAAAAAATTAAATAAATTAAAAAGCAACTTAATTGAAAACAAATAAATTCAAAACAATTTAAGCGAAGAAACAATCAAATACACTAAAAGCAATTTAACAAAAAGCAATTAAATACTTTTAAAATAAACAAACAAACAAATAAAGAAATAAATAAATAAATAAATAAATAAATAAATAAATAAATAAATAAATAAATATTTAAGTTGATTAATATTTAAATTAAATTCTTATTTATATTTATTTGGCCTTCTGAGGATTTATTTTTTCAATTTTTTTGATTTTTGATTTTCCTTTTTGGCAATTAATTGATTTGCTTCGCACTTAACGAATAAATCAATCAATTAATCGCTAAAAAGATCATTTATTATTTATTTATTTATTTATTTATTATTTATTTATTTATTTATTTATTTATTTATTTATTTATTTATTTATTTATTTAAATGACAAACCAAAGATATCAAAGACCTCAAAAAAACAATTCTTCTGCAAACGCTTCGGGTGTCTGTACACGCCACGGGAGTCACCGGAAACTGCAGCGCCGCGTAAAGAACTCTGAACTCAAAATCAAATAAATAAATAAATAAATAAATAAATAAATAAATAGATAAATAAATAAACTAATTAATTAATTAATTCAATTAATTAATTTAATTTAATTAAATTGGTTTAATTCAATCAAAAGGGACTTCATTGCATTAAAATTCATCGAAAAATCGAAATTTGGGAAAAGACAGAAACAGCAAAAAAGAAAAAAAGAAAAAAAATAAATTGAAGTCGAGTGAAAAAGAGTTTT
>NW_013652199.1:35000-45000 GCF_000499385.1 Eimeria necatrix
GCAGCGGCAGCAGCAGAAACAACAGCAGCAGCAGCAAAAACCGCAGCGGCAGCAGCAGCAGCAGCAGCAGCAGCAAGGAAACCAAAACCCCTGTCTCGGTGTCCAACAAACCCTCGTGATGAGACAGAAAAAAGCCTTCCCACAAGCTCAACCTGAAGCCTCCAAGTCCTTAGGGTTTAGGGTTTAGGGTTTAGGGTTTAGGGTTTAGGGTTTAGGGTTTACTCTTGCTATCTCCGCCTCCGCGTCTTCTATGTCTGCCTTCAGGCGACCCGCCCAATACTCTGCGTGCTGCTTCAAAGCCTTCTGTCTCCTGCAGCAGCAGCAGCAGCAGCAGCAGCAGCGGCAGCAGCAGCAGCAGCAGCAGCAGCAGCGGCAGCAGCAGCAATAGCAGCGAACTGCAAGTCGTCAACACTGCTGCAGCAGAAGCTGCTGCTGCTGCATTTGTTGTTGCTGCTTCTGCTGCTGCTGCTGCTGCTGAATTAGCAGCTGATTCCCGCTTAGGTTTGATGAAGCAGCAAAGGTTGAACCCTAAATCCTAAACCCCAAACCCTAAATCCTAAACCCTAAACCCTAGGCCACAAACCCTAAACCCTACACCCAAACCCTGAACACTGAGTCCTGAACCCAAACCCTAAGCCTTAAGCCCAGAATCCTAGACCCTAGAGCCTAAAACCTAAACCCTAAACCCTAAACCCTAAACCCTAAACCCTAAGCCC
The DNA here is from genome assembly GCF_000499385.1 of Eimeria necatrix. Taxonomy (NCBI): domain Eukaryota; phylum Apicomplexa; class Conoidasida; order Eucoccidiorida; family Eimeriidae; genus Eimeria; species Eimeria necatrix. The sequence goes on from NW_013652199.1 coordinate 35,717, forward strand.
TAAACCCTAAACCCTAAACCCTAGACTCACGCATGCCTCCTCGCAGTGGTGCGGCTGGTGAGAGGAGTTAAGAAAAGCAGCAGCCGCTCAGCAACGCACAGACGCACAAAGTCCTGCAGCACCCCAAACCCTAAACCCTAAACCCTAAACCCTAAACCCTAAACCCTAGCAGCTGCGTCAGACCTGCGGGCCGCCAGATGCAGCTACAAAAAGCGGAGAAAAAAGAAAATAGAAAAAAGAAAAAAATAAAAGAAAAAACAAAAACTCAAAAAAAAATCATTTAATATATTTTGCCACTACTCAGGCAAAAAGAGAAAAAGCAAAAAGAAGAAAAGAGCAAACGCAACAATGATTAATTAAATTGTCGATTTAATCAATTTAATTAACTAATTAATTAATTAATTGCACTAATTAATCAATTAATTGCACTAATTAATTGATCAATTGGTCATAATTGATTTAATTAAATTATTTATTTATTTATTTATTTATTTATTTAAAAAACCAATTCAAAAAAAAGACAAAATGAAGAAATCGGAAAGCATCTGGTGTATGTACACTCCAAAAACTTGCAAAATCTTTGAAAGCCACAAATTCAATTAGAAGCTTTTTTGGGTAATTTCAAAAAATTGAAATAATAAAACCAATGAAATAATAATAAAAAACAAAAAATAAATAACAAATGATAAATAATAAATCATAAATAATAAATAATAATAAATAATAAAATAATAAGTAATAAATGATAAATAATAAATAACAAATAATAAATTATAAATAATAAATAATTAATAACTAATAAATAACAAATAATAATAATAAATAAAAAACAACAAATAACAAATAACAAATAATAATAAATAACAAATAATAAATAATAAATTATAAATAATAACTAATAGTAAATAATAAATAATAAATAATAAATAATAAATAATAAATAATAAATAATAAATAATAAATAATAAATAGTAAATAATTAATTTTTCAAATGGAGTTTTCCGTTGCTGCTGAAAAGCAGCAAATCGCGGACCAAATGGAAGCAAATTGCGCGGAAATGAACAAAAACAACAAAATAAATCAAAATAAATCAAAATAAATGATTTAAAATGATTTAAAATGATTTAAAATGATTTAAAATGCTTTAAAATGCTTTAAAATGATTTAAAATGAATTAAAATGAATTAAAATGACAAAAAACCAACAAGTTGCTGCGGCCCTCTTTCCGCTTCTTCCCTTTCGTCCATCTCCAGGTGTCTAGACACCGCAGCGGTGTCGTCCCACATTTCCGCCTCGCGCATGCAGAGGTTCTGCAGCATTTAAAAAGAAATAAATAAATAATTAATTAATTTAATTAATTAATTAATTAATTAATTAATTTGTTTATTTGTTTGTTTATTTGCTTATTTATTTATTTATTTATTTATTTGTTCTTTGTTTATTCACTTATTGGCCAGTTTGTGCGACTGCGGCAAAAAAGAAGCAAAAGAAAAGACACGGGCAAGCAGCAGCAGCAGCAGCAGCTGCTGCTGCTGCTGCTGCTGCTGCTGCTGCTGCTGCTGCTTCAGATAGTACTCTGCTGCTGCTGCTGCTGCTCTACTTCTGCTATTCTACGGCTGCTGCTCCTTCTGCTACTCTGCTGCAGTTGCTGCTGCTGCTCTGCTCCCGCTGCTGCTGCAGCGCTTCTGCTGCAACAACCGCTGCCGCTGCTGCTGCTGCTGCTGCTGCTGCTGCTGCTGCTGCTGCTGCTGCTGCAGACCCTGAGGCTCATGTCTTTGAGTGCGTCGGGGAGGTCCGGCCAGCCCTGGAGGAGGTCCGCGAGTCTGTTGACAATTCGAAAAGCAATTTTCTTTTTAGGGTTTAGTTTGTAAACCCCCGAAAGAGAAGAAAATAAAACTTTTATTTCTCTTCCTGTCCAAGTCCTTTCGAGCGACACTTCGAAGCCGTTCGGGTGTATCGACAGGCCCTCTTCGCTCGCAAGACACGGCCCAAACAGAGACACCACCGGCTTCAGCCTGCACGCAAACCCTAAATTAGGGTTTACGGTTTAGGGTTTAGGGTTTAGGGTTTAGGGTTTGGGGTCTAGGGTTTAGGGTTTAGGGGTTAGCGCTTGAGGCGGAAGCAACACCAGCCAAAGCTTCGGGCCGACGGCAAGCCCCCATCCCCGATAACACGGCCAGTGGTTTAGGGTTTAGGGTTTAGGGTTTAGGGTTTAGGGTTTAGGGTTTAGGGTTTGGGGTTTAGGGTTTGGGACCTCATGATGTCTCTGACGGTGTCGACGCGGGAGGCCGCCAGGAGGAACTCGACGCAGACTTTGTTGAGTGCATGCAGATTTTCAATTGTGGATTTTCTGAAAATAAAAATAAATAAATAAATAAATAAATAAATAAATAAATAAATAAATAAATAAATAAATAAATAAATAATATGAATAAATAAATAAATAAATAAATGATTAGTTAAAAGGAAAAAGAATTAGAGAAAATAAATAAAAGAAAGATAAGGAATAGAATTTAAAAAAGATAAATTAAAGAATAAATCAAAAAAAGAATAATTTTAAAAAGAAAAAAATAAATAAATAATAAATTAAAAAAGGAAAACATAAAATAAAAAATGTGTTGAAATGATAAAAAGGAAATTAAAAAAAGATAAGAATAAATTAAAGAGAAAAAGAAAATTAAAAAAGGAAAAAGGAAAATAAAAATAGTTTTTAAATAAAATTAAATAGACACTAAAAGGATATTTAAAAGGAATTAAAAAGGAATTTGAAAGAAATAAAAAAGTATTTAAAAAGATAAAAAAAGAAATAAATGAAAAAAAGAAATAAATGAAGAGTTTGGAAGATATCTAAAAAGCTTTGAAAAGAATTTTAAATAATTAAAAAGGATTAAAAGGGCTTTTAAATATTTAAAAGCTTTTGAAAAAGAATAAAAGGACTTTAAAAGGAATTAAAAGCTTTTTAAAAAGATAAAAAGAGTTTTGAAAAAAGATTAAAAAGAGTTTCGAAAAAAAGATTAAAAGAAGTTTTAAAAGACTTCAAAAGACTCTGAGAAGATTTTTAAAATATAAAAAAAAGATTTTAAAACAATTTAAAATAAAGTTTAAAATTACTTCAAAATGACTTTAAAACTGTTTTAAAATGTCTCAAAAATAATTTTTTAAAGATTTAAAAAGAATTTAAAAAGAATCTAAAAAGAATTTAAAAAGAATTTAAAAAGAATTAAAAGAATAATTAAAAAGGACTTAAAAAAAATTTTTTAAGAATTTAAAAAGACTTTAAAAAAACTTCAAGTCCTTAGAAAGACTTTGAAAAGAGCTTTAAATTAACTTTAAAAAGATTTTTAAAAAGCTTTAAAAAGATTTTAAAAAGATTTTAAAAAAATTTAAAAATAACTCAAAGAGAAGTTAAAAAGAGTTTTAAATTAATTTTAAAAGTCCTTCAAAGGGCCTTTAAATAAACTTTTAAAAGGAATTTAAATTAGCTTTAAAATGAACATTAAATTAACTTCAAAAGGGACTTTAAATTAATTTAAAAAGCTTTTAAATTAACTTTAAAAGGGCCTTTAAATTAACTTTAAAAAGCTTTTAAATTAACTTTAAAAGGGCCTTTAAAAGGACTTTAAAAAGCTTTTAAATTAACTTTAAAAGGCCTTTAAAAGGACTTTAAAAAACTTCTAAATTAACTTTAAAAGGGCCTTTAAATTAACTTTAAAAAGCTTTTAAATTAATTTTAAAAAGGCCTTTAAAAGGACTTAAATTCAATTATTAATTCAATTAAAAAGTTGAAAAATAAAACAAAGACAGGCCTTGCAGGTTCGGAAAAAGTGGCGAGGTTTTTGTAAATTGTCTCCTCAGCAGCAGCAGCAGCAGCAGCAGCAGCAAAACCCCACAGCACTGCGTGGGCTTTGGGGGGGTCTGCAAGGGCCAGCCGCAGCAGCACTTTTGCTGCAGTCTGCAGCACTTCCGAAGTCAGTCCTGCAGCAAAAGTTAATTCTTTTTGGATTTTAAAAAGTCCTTTTTCTTTTTTTAATTGTCTTTATTCTTTTTCTTTTGTTTTCCCTTTTTTTCCCTGCTTTTCCCCTTTTTCCCGATTCTTCATGTGACTTTTAGCTGCTGCTGCTGCTGCTGCTGCTGCTGCTGCTGCTGCTGCTGCTGCTGCTGCTGCTGCTGCTGCTGCTGACAGCAGGGTGTTTAGGGAGACACATTGAAACATAAGGAGACAGATAAAAAGATGGGGAAATAAAAAGGAAATAAAGAAAACAAATTAAAGAAATAAATAAAATAATAAATAAAAAGAAATAAATAAAATAATTAATAAAAAGAAATAAATAAAAGCAAAAATAAAAAGACAAATGAGAAATAAATGAAATAAGAAGAAGAAAAGGGGGAAAAAAAGGCAAGACAAAAAGACAAAAAAAGAAAAAAAATAATTTGTTTTAAAAAGACAAAAAGATCTTAAAAGAGACAAAAGGAGACAAAAAGATCTCCAAAAAGAGGAAAAAGAATTATAAAAGAACAAAAAGAAACAAAAAAGCCAAAGAAGGAATAAAAAAGCCAAAAAAAAGTTAAAAAAAGCCAAAAAAGAAATAAAAAAAGCCAAAAAGAAAAAAAAAGACAAAAGGGAACAAAAAGGCAAAAAGAAACAAAAAGAAAGCAGAAAAGAAACAAAAAGAAAGCAGAAAAGAAAAAAAGAAAGCAGAAAAAAGAAACTGACCTGCATGCGGAAAGTGAAGTCTTTTAATTAAATTAATGAGCAGCAAAACTGTTTCCCTGGATATACACTCCAGCGGCAAGCTGTACGTACACCCCACCGCCGCGCGCACCACTTCTTCGTTTCGAACTTCCAACAAATTTATTATTGCTTTTTCCCCTCGAACTGCCAAAAAAGAATCCACCAGCGCCTGCAGCAGCAGCAGCAGCAGCAGCAGCAGCAGCAGCAGCGGCAGCAGCAGCAGCAGCAGCAGCAGCAGCAGCGGCAGCGGCAGCGAACAAGGAGCTTTTTTGCTGCGGGTTTTGGTGCCGGGACACTTTGCTGCTGCTGCTGATGCTGCTGCTGCTGCTGCTGCTGCTGCTGCTGTTGCTGCTGCTGCTGCAGCAAAAGATAAAAAGTGTTGTTTGTATTTATTATTATTTAGTACTAAACGCCCAGTGTCTGTACACCCGACCCGCAGCCCGAAACAAAAAGCCAAAAAGATTAAATTTAGGAAAATTAAAATAATTAAAATAATTAAAATAATTAAAATAATTAAAATAATTAATTAAAATAAATGAATTAATTAAAATAATTAAAATAATTGAATCAATTAAAGCAATTAAATGAATTAAATGCATTATATCAATTAAAAGACTTAAAAGAATTAAAAGACTTAAAAGAATTGGAAGAACTAAAATATATATAAACTAGAGAAATTAAATAAATTTAAAAAATCAAACAATTTGGGACAATTAAATGAATTAAATGAATTAAAACAATTAAGTAAATCAAATAATGAAATAAATTAAATAAAATAAATTAGACAAATTAACCAAATTATATGAATTAAATGAATTAAAAGAATCAAATGAATTACAAGAATCAAATGAATTAAACAAATTAAATGAAATAAATGAATTAAATGAATTAAATAAATTAAATGAATTAAATCAATTAAATGAATTAGATCAATTGTATGAATTAAGTCAATTATATGAATTAAATAAAATAAATGAATATAATGGATAAAATGAATTAAACCAATTATTTAAAATTAACGAATTAAATAAAGTGAATGAATCAAATGAATTAAAAGAATAAATTATATGAACTAATTAAATAAATTAAAGAATTTAAATAAAATAAATTAATTAAATGGATTACTTGAAAAGAAACCTCATTTGTGCTTTGGAGGTAAAATGAAATAAACGAAATAAATGCCTTAAATGCATAAATTAAAGCAAATGAATTAAATAAATTAAATAAAGCAAATGAATTAAATAAATTAAATAAAGTAAATGAATTAAATGAATTAAATGAATTAAATGAATTAAATGAATTAAATGAATTAAATTAAATTAAATTAAGTTAAATTAAATAATTATTTACTTTAAAAGAAGCCTCATTTGTGCCTCGGAGGTAAAATGAAATAAACAAAATAAATGCTTTAAATGCTTAAAATAAAGCAAATGAATTAAATCAATTAAATGAATTAAATTACTTAAATGAATTAAATGAATTAATTAAATAAATTAATTAAATAAATTAATTAATTAAATAAATTACTTTAAAAGAAGCTTCATTTGTGCCTCGGAGGTAAAAACCCAAAAAGTCGCAAATCGCCGCCAAAGTTTTGCAGGCGAAAAAATTCGTCAAACGACAAAGAGGAGGAGTTTCCGGAACGAAGTCCAACTGAAAATAAATTAAATTATTTATTTATTTATTTATTTATTTATTTTATTTAATTAATTTATTTAATTTAATTAATTCATTTAATTGATTGAATTTAATTAATTTGATGGGTTTAAAAGGGACAAAGAAGGACAAAAAGGGATAAAAAGGAGACAAAAAAAGGGGCAAAAAAGAGACACAAAAAGGACAAGAAAGAGACAGAAAGGGAAATAAAAAGGAGACAAAAAAAGATTTAAAAGATTAAAGAAGGACAAAAAGAGGGAAAAAAAGGAGAGAAAAATGAGACAAATAAAAGAGAAAAAGGAGTCCAAAAGGAGACAAAAAGAGACAAAAAAGAGGCAAAAAGGAGACAAAAAAGAGACGAAAAAGAGACAAAAAAGAGTCAAAAAAGAATCAAAAAGGAGTCAAAAAGGAATCAAAAAGGAATCAAAAAGGAGTCAAAAAAGAATCAAAAAGGAGTCAAAAAGGAGTCAAAAAAGAATCAAAAAGGAGTCAAAAAGGAAGACAAAAGGTAGCAAACAAAGAGACAGAAAGAAGGACAAAAGGGCCAAAAGAAGAAGCAAGAAAAAGGAGACAAAAGGGACAAAGAGACAAAAAGGGTACAAAAGCGGAGTCAAAAAGAAGCTCAAAAAGAACCAAAAAAGGCCGGAGAAAAGGCCAACAAGAAGCCAACAAAGAAGACAAAAATAAACCAAAAAATAAAACAAAAAAGGAGCAAAAAAGAGAACAAAAAGCGCCAAAAATGCCAAAAAATCTGAAAAAAAAAAGAGCAAAAAGAGCCAACAGTTGGCCAAAAAGTGGCCAAAAGAAGTCCACAAAGAAGCCCAAGAAAGGACTTCCAAAGGGCGCCTCAAAAGGAGAAAAGCGGAGACATCGCGAAAAGAGAAAAAATAAAAGAAAATAAATAAAATAAATGAAAATAAATAAAATAAATAAAATAAATAAAATAAATAAAATAATAAATAAAAGACCTTATCTGAGTCCTGGAGGGCCCGCTGGGCCCTGTCGCACAAACGGCTGTAGCTGGAGCCGCCCAAGTACTGCAGCAGCGCAGCAGCACCTTGCAGCTCGCTGGAGACGTACTGCAGCAGCTGCTGCTGCTGCTGCTGCTGCAGCTGCTGCTGCTGCTGCTGCTGCTGCTGCAGTTCAAACTCCAGGATCACTCGGACGCCTGCGGCGCGCAGCGGGGGGAAAAAGAAATTCGAAAAAAGGAATTAAATTCGAATTTTAAAAAATAATTTAAATTTTTTTTTGAAGTTTTTTTTATTTCGCTGCAGCTTTCGACACACCCGTGCAACTCGCAGCAAGAATTAAAGGGTCTGCTGCGTCTTCTTTCAGCGCCGGCAGCAGCAAATCCACGAAGTGGTAGTTGTTGCAGCACACCTCCATTGCCTGACAAACCCTAAACCCTAAACCCTAAACCCTAAACCCTAAACCCTAAACCCTAAACCCTACACAACCCCAATCCCGGGGCCCAGCACCGCGAGCCCGCGGCGCTGAAGCGTAATCCCTAGACCCGAAATCCCAAACCCTAAACCCTAAACCCTGACTTCCCAACCTTAAACCCTAAACCCTAAACCCTAAACCCTAAACCCTAAACCCTAGTTCACCTCCTGGGAGCTTTTAATCATTCCCGTGAGAGCGTCAATTATGGCGGCGGCCACTTTTGCCTGCGAGCAAAGAGCTGCAGTGTACGTACAGCCGAATGGGCAAGCAAAACGCAAATGCAGCCAGTGCAGGCAACACACTAAATCAGGGTTTAGGGTTTAGGGTTTAGGGTTTAGGGTTTAGGGTTTAGGGAGTGGGGATAGAGTAAAAGTATTTGCACTTGGCAGCTTGCAGCTTGACTCCCTTCAGACATAAGACAGAGCTGAAGGGCTTTTGGCATTTGCCGGCATTTCATCTTTTTGGAGTTTTCTCATTTGTTGAAAATGCAATTAATTCAAAACAATTTGCATTTGCAAAACACTTCATTTATTTGCATTTTCTCTGCTGAAAAAGTTCACCAAAACACAGAATGCATTTAATAAAATGAAAAAAACTTTTTTCCGATTTTGAATTTTGAAGAAAAGCGCAAAAGCGCATTCGCGGTTCCGCAGGCGTGTGGTGTCGATACACCGCAGCGGCGCGGAAAATGCGGAAACAAAAACGCGAAATGAAGACTCAAAGCCCCGACGCATGCAGTTCTTTTCATTTTAATCAAAAGTTTCAATTAAAAGCACTAAAAACAACCCAAAAAATGATTTAAACTGCTCAAAAATGAACCAAATCGTCTCGCGGCGCCTTGGGCGTAAACGCGCGGTGTACGTACACCGCAACTGCGGTGTACGCGCAGCTTTTTCTCCCCGAGCGCGCGTGAGCCCGAGGGCTCCAAATGTGGACCAAAAGTATTTAAAAGCGAATAAATTGCAATTAAATTGCAATTAAATTGCAAATAAATTGCAATTAATTACAAATATATCGTAAATTTGCTTTAAATGGACTACTTTTGAGACGAAAAGTCGCAAAAAACCCTCCAGTGGAAAATGCATGCGGCGCGTCTGGCGGTGGGAAAAGTGCGGAAAAAAGCGGAAAGAAGAGTTAAATAAGCTCTTTTAAACGGGAAATTAAATATAATTAAATATAATTAAATATAATTAAATATAATTAAATATAATTAAGTATAATTAAATATAATTAAATGTTTTTCAATTTAAAATTTAAATTACCTTTTTTATCGGAAGATTTGAAGAACTTTTTCTTTCTCCCAAAATTTCCCGCAGCCGCGGAATAAACACTTTGAGGTGTATCTGCGACTTCGTCAAATGCAAAGCCGCCTTCGGGCAGTGCCACGCGCAGCGGCTGAAAGTAAAAATAATTAAATTAATTAATTAATTAATTTAATTAAATAAAATAAATA
>NW_013652199.1:50000-70874 GCF_000499385.1 Eimeria necatrix
CGCAAAGAAGAACCAGCTGGCTGCGAGTGCTGCTGCTGCTTCCGCGCTGCTGCCGCTGCTGCTGTTGCTGCTGCTGCTGCTGCAGCAGCTGCTGCTGCTGCTGCTGCAGCGCGGCGGACTGACTGGTCGATGTTCTGCAGCACGAGCGCAGCAGCTTCCTGGAGTTCTTTGTGGCTGCGGGGGGCCAAATTCTCCCCGTCAATTTGCTGCAGCTGCTGCCCATTTGCTGCAGCATTAGCAGCAAACACTGCAGCATATTCTGGAAACCAGGCGCTGCACTCGTTGCCCCGAAAGTCCACGATCTGAGGTGTACAGACACCCCAACAGGCCCCACACGCAAGCCGCAACGCTCCGCAACGCCCAACGCCCCACACCAGCAGCAGCAGCAGCAGCAGCAGCAGCAACAGCGGCAGCAGCAACAGCAGCAGCAGCAGCACCAACACGAGCAGCATCACCAGCAACAGCAGCAGCAGCAGCAACAGCAGCACCAGGTGCAACAGCAACAACAACAGCAACAGTAGAAGCAGCAGCAGCAGCAGCAGCAACAGCAGCAGCAGCAGCAGCAGCAGCAGCAGCAGCAGGGTCCGTACTGCGAGTTTGGAGAGTCCCTTGAGGTGTTCGATTTCTCGGAGGAAGTTCGAAGGCAAAGTGCTGATGCAATTGTAAGAAAGATCCAGCTGCCGCAAATTCGGCAGCAGCAGCAAACTTTCCAAATTTGCTTCTGCAGCAGCAGCAGCAGCAGCAGCAGCAGCAGCAGCAGCAAAACACGCGCTTTGCGCCCTTTACTCCCGCTTATTTGTTCATTTATTTGCAAATATATTTGCAAAGTTATTCGCAATTTAGTTTGAAATTAATTTAAAACTCGTTTAAGATTAATTTAGAATTTGTTGCAATTTATTTGCAAATCCATTTGCTGCTGCATGCACTAATTGGCGTCCACAACCCCACAAACAAACACGCAATACTGCTGCCAGCAGCAGCAGCAGCAGCAGCAGCTGCTGCTGCTGCTGCTGCTGCTGCTGCACTTGTTGAATCTGCAGAGTACTTTACAAAATGGAAATTTCAAAAAAGAAAATAAAAATAAAAGTGGATTGAAATTAAATGAATTTGCATTTTATTTATATTTGCATTTTATTTTAAAAAAAAATAAAACAAAAACTTCCTTTAAAGACTTATTCTGCATTCCTTTAAATGCAACTCTTCCAAAACTTCTCCAAAATTCCACAAAATAAATAAAATCAAATCAAATTAAATCAAATCAAATCAAATCAAATGAAGCAAATAAACATAAATGAGAATAAATCAAATTAAATCAAATCAAATCAAATCAAATAAACTTAAATCGAAACAAACCAAATCAAATCAAATAAAATCCAACCCAGCAAAACCAAAAAGACAAAACAAAACAAACAAACAAAACAAACAAAACAAATAAAACAAATCCAACAAACAAAACAGAACAACTCCACCAAATCCAACAAAAAAAGAAAACAAAAAAGAAAACAAAAAAGAAAACAAAAAAGAAAAAAGAAAAAGGACCTTTGATTCGGTTGTGGCTGAGGAGAAGTTCCTCGAGGTTGGGGATTCCGTGGAGGTCTGGGAGAGTTTGGAGTTGGTTTTTGGCTAAGTCCAAAGTGCGGAGGGAAGGAAGCTGCAGACTGACAGTTGTGAGGAGGTTGTTGGCGGCGCGGAGGACGCGGAGGCGCTTGCAGCCGCGGTGTACAGACACCGCAGCGCCCAAGTCCCGCAAGGCGTTGTTCGAAAGCTCCAAACGCAGCAAATCCGACAGCCGCAGCCGCGGGTCCAACAGCCCCTTTCCGGGCTCTCCCAAACTCTCGAGACAGAACAAATTTGAAGAGAAGTCCAGCGCCAGGTGCTGCTGCTCGGCCCAGCGAGGGCCCAGGAACTCCTCGAACACTTCGCCGTCCAGCTGCGAGAACTGCGCGGGCTCTTCTCCTGCTGCTGCTGCTGCTGCTGCTGCTGCTGCTGCTGCTGGTGATGATGATGGTGGTGATGCCATTGCGGGAGGGAAGTGGAGTCAAAACTGGTTTAAAAAGCACTAAAAGGGAACAGTATTCGGACAAGTCCCGAGACAAACGACCCCGGTTGACCCCCAGCTCGCCGAACTCGCCGGAGCTGCAGCGGCGCGCTGCTGCGGCCGCAGCCCCGCCTTCTGCGAATTAACTGCGGAGGAAATGCGAAACTCAAAATGACAGAAATTCAAAAAGTGATGGCGGAGAGTCTGCGGCGCGCAGACCCGCGCGGGACGGACGCTCAGCTGTACAGACACCGGGAGGAACAGCGAAACCACCAGCCCGGCCTGCCCGCCGAAAACTGCGGGAACTCGCGGGAAATGGAACTCTGGAGGGAAACAAAATAAACAAAGAAATAAAACAAACATAAAGGGAGAAGAAAAGGCAGAGAAGAACCCCAATTGCAGCGGCCCTTCCACGAAACGGCGGCTCGCTGGCGGTGGGGCCCCGGCCCAGACCACTGCGGCCGCCGGACCCCGCCGCTTCTTTTTCGCCGCATTTTCCGCTAAAATACCTTTTTAAAACTCCAAAATAAATTCATTAAAACTTTTAATTCTCCGTTTGCTGCTTTTTTTCCGCCGGAAAGCTGCAGCGCTGTCGGCAGCAGCCGACACTGCCGTCGGGTGTGTAGCTCAATGGTAGAGCGGCTGACTGCAGATCAGCAGGTTCATGGTTCAATTCCGTGCGCGCCCTCTCTTTTTCTCCCCTTTTTTCTTCTGCAAACAACTTAAAAAGGTTCCTTTTTGAAAATAACTCCTTTTGTTTTCTTTTTTCTTTCGAAAAAACCCCAAATTGCGCGAGATCGTGCAGCTTTCCGTTTTTGCGCGGAGCAGCAGCTGCGGGTGTGTAGCTCAATGGTAGAGCGGCTGACTGCAGATCAGCAGGTTCATGGTTCAATTCCGTGCGCGCCCTTTATTTAATTTCTTTTTTAAATAAATAATAAAAGATATTTCTTTTAAATTAAATAATAAAAGATATTTCTTTTAAATTCAAATAATAAAAGGTATTTCTTCTGCTTTTTATGCCTTCGCTGCTGCTCCAGTTCAATTCGCTTTCAGCGACGCCCCGGAACAGCAGCAGCAGCAGCAGCAGCAGCAGCAGCAGCAGCAGCAGGTCGGCTGCGCGTCTGGTGTACGTACACCGCGATGTTTCAGATAAATAACTAATCAAAAGAGTTTCTCAAGTTCCTCTTTCACTATTAGTATTTCTTTAGCTTCTGCTGCATGCAACACATCTGCAAAGAGCTCCAGAACAAAAAGGAATTAAAGATTTATTTTCAAAAACAAAATAAACCATTTTGGCTGCAGCAAATGCGCAAATGCTGCAGCAAAAAAAAAAATAATTTCAAATTAAAATTCTCTTTCTTATTTTCTTTTGCTGCAGGAGATGCCCAAGAAACTTTAAAATTAAAACTTTGAAAATAAAAAAAGATTCTTTTTAAAAAGTCAAAAAGCAAAGGAGTTTTAAAAAGAAAAAATCAAATTCAGAATTTGTTTTACTTAGTTGAACTTTTGGAAATAATTCATATTTGGAATTCATTTTTCTAGCATTAGTTTTTCTTTAACATTTATTTTCTTTGCTGCATTTAATTAATTAAAAGTCTTCTTCGGACTTGTCAAAAAACAAACTGGAAAAAGATTTTGAATCAATTTATCTTTTAGTTCTTTCTTTTTCTGCAACAAATGAAATCAATTTACAATTTAGTTTCCAATTAAAACAAATTTTCTAGTTTGGAAAAAGATCCTTTTCTTTCGTGATAAACTAGGAGAAGTCTTGTTGAAAATGCAACAAACAAGTCACCAACCAGGTCTTGCTGCTGCTGCTTCTGCTGCTGCTTCTGCTGCTGCTGCTGCTTCTGCTGCTTCTGCTGCTGCTGCTGCTGCTGCTGCTGCTGCTGCTGCTGCTGCTGCTGCTGCTGCTGCTGCTGCTGCTGTGCAGCGCCGCGGGTGTGTAGCTCAATGGTAGAGCGGCTGACTGCAGATCAGCAGGTTCATGGTTCAATTCCGTGCGCGCCCTTTTTCTTGTTTTGAAGAAAAGAATTATTCAAAATATTCTTTTTTTCTTTTTTTAAAACTTCAAAAAAGTCTTTTTGCTTTTTCTTTTTCCTCTTGAAAAGCTCCCTTCTGTGTAAGAGCTCCACCAAAAAAAAAGAAATTTGCTTTTTTCTTTTTTTTTGCTCTTGCGACTTTTCTCAGAAGCTCGGCGAAAGCAGCAGAGGCAGCAGCAAGCAGCAAGTGCAGCAGCAGGAGCAGCAGCAGCAGCAGCGCAGCAGCAGCAGCAGCAAGCAGCCAGGCGGCGCTTTGCTGCTGCCCGCCCGCAGCTAGCGACGCAGCTAGCTGCTGCTGCACGACTCAGCCGCGCAATCAGATTCAGCAGAAAACACCCACGGCACCCAGTCGCGCAGCTAGCTAGCTAGCTAGCTAGCTGGCTAGCTGGCTAGCTGGCTAGCTAGCTAGCTAGCTAGCTGGCTGGCTAGCTAGCTGCCTGACTGGTTTACTTGCTGCCTGGCTAGCTGGCTAGTGAGCTGGCTAGCCAGGCCAGGCTAGCTGCCTGGCTAGCAAGCCAGCTAGCCAGCCAGCTAGCTAGCCAGCTAGCCAGCTAGCTAGCTGGCTAGCTAGCTAGCCAGCCCGGGACTCCAACAGAAATGGCCCGTTGGCGCTGGCTAGCTGTCCCACGGGTGTGTAGCTCAATGGTAGAGCGGCCGACTGCAGATCGGCAGGTTCATGGTTCAATTCCGTGCGCGCCCTCTCGCTTTCCTGCTGCTGCTGCTGCTTTTGCTGCTGCTGCTGCTGCTGCTGCTGCTGCTGCTGCTGCTGCTGCTGCTTCCCCCCGCAGCTGCTTCTTTCGTAGTCCTCTGCTGAACAACAACCTCCGCTGGCGTTTGTCCCTTCCTTTTGCTGCTTGTTCTTTATTGAAGTATTTTCCTTTTTCTTATTTTTCGTTTAAATACAAAATTCCAACTTCTCCCGTGTCTATCTTAACAGCTTCCCCTTTATCTCAACAGCAAAAGGTCCTTAGGCCCTGGGGGCCCCCTTAGGGGCCCCCCTAGGGGCCCCCAGGGGCCCCGGGGCCCCCGAGGGTCCCCAGGACCTCACAGGGGAGGCAGCAGTGCAGGCGCACCGCTGTGGGGAAAGCAGCAGCAGCAACAGCAGCAGCAGCAGCAGCAGCAGCTGCAGCAGCAGCAGGCAGCGCTCGTGCTGCTGCTGCTGCTGCTGCTGTCAGCGAGAGGATTAGCAGAAGTGGTGCCCCTGCTGCTAGCCACAAGGGGGGCCCCTGTGGCTAGCAGCAGCAGGCAGGGGGGCCCCCGGGGGTAGCAGCAGCAGGGGGCAAGGGGGCCCCTGGGGGTAGCAGCAGCAAATAGTGAGTGGTGTTGCTGCAGCAGCAGCAGAGGGGGCCCCCAAGTTCAACTTGGGGCCTCTAGCTTTTGTCTTAGCAGCAAATGACAGCAGCAAATGAAAAGCTATTTGAGAAAAAGTTCCTTTTGAGGGTGAGATGGAATTTATTACTTTTTTTTGTGATTTTTCCCCTTTTTATTCTCTTGTGTTCTTTTTGCCACTCTTTTTCTCCCTTTTTGTCATTTTTTTATCCCTTTTTTGTCTTTATTTTCTCCTTTTTTGTCTGCCCTTTTCTCACAATTTGTTTTCTCTCTTTCTCTGTTTGCTTTTACAATAAAATACCTTTTTGTTTCCTAAACGTAACTTTAAGAACTATTGCCACTTGAGCAAGAACTTATTTATTCAACAATCTCTCGAACATAAACTCGAAGTTTAGAAAAAAAACAAAAACTAATTCCTTTATTTCAAATTCCACTTAAAGGGATTTGCAAAACTTGAAAAGACGCTTTGTAGTAGCGCGAGGCCACTCCAAAAGCTTTGAGTTTAATAAACAAAACTGAAAAGTAAAAAAATAAAATAAATTAAAGGGAAATTGAAAAACTTGCAAAGACATTTTGTAGGCAGCAGCACGAGTTGAAGAAACAAAACAAAAAAGGAAGAGAGTGAAAGCAACTGAAAAAAAATGCAGTAGCAGCATGAAGCCAAGAAACAACGATGGAAATGAAGATAACAGAAACAATTAAAAAAGAATATAATAAAACAACTAAAAAGGAAAATAATGAAACAAATTAAAAAGAATTGCAAAACTTGAAAAGGTATTCTGCTTCCAGGGGTGTGTAGCTCAATGGTAGAGCGGCTGACTGCAGATCAGCAGGTTCATGGTTCAATTCCGTGCGCGCCCTTTGCGAAAAGTTGCTGCAGCATTTTGCAAATTCATAAAGTTGAATCAAAAAAGCACCTTTTTGCTGCTCTCCAGCAGCTTTTGCTGCTGCTGCTGCAGCCCCAACAGGCTGCTTTCCAGAAAAGGCTTTTAAACCTTCTTCAGAGGAGGAAATTCATGCATGCAGGAAACGCATGCATGCAAAAAAAGGCATGCATGCATGCAGCTGCCACCGCAGCCCCATTTTCTGGCATGTAAAATCCCTTCTTATTCTCTCAAAACCCCCGAATTGGAAAAAAGGTCTAATTGCCAGCTAGCTGCCAGCTAGCTGCCTCACAAAAGGGCACTGCGGTCATTCTGCAGAAATCTGTGGTTCACTTCTGTTCAAGTTTATTCAAAAAAGTCATTAGATCGCATTTAGCGCATGCGCTGTGGCTCCAAATTGCTGCTGCAGCAGCTAGCTGCTGCCCCGCTGCAGCCAAGTCTTGCTGCTTTCTCCTTGGCGGGGTTTTCCCAAGGAGCTTCGCTCTAAGAAGTCCGCCAGGACTTGCAGTGCTGCAAATGGCTAGCTGCTGCAGCTGGCTAGCTGCTGCCAATGGCTAGCTGCTGCGAATGGCTAGCTAGCGCGCTGCACTCCCAGCTAGCCATTTCTACTACACACCCCAGCTGGCCACCCGCTGGCCCGCGGGTGTGTAGCTCAATGGTAGAGCGGCTGACTGCAGATCAGCAGGTTCATGGTTCAATTCCGTGCGCGCCCTGCTGCTTCCTTTTCGCTGCTGCAGCTCTCTTTACTTGTTGAAATTCAGAACTTGTTGCAGCAGAAAAGTCCTTTTCAGCGCCTCTTAGCGCCCATTTGCCACTTCATTTCTTCACTCAATCTCTACTCAGGCTGTCTTAATTGATATTAGATCCTAATTCGAAGTAACAGCTACCTAACAGCGTCTGGTCTTGTTACTTGTTGCTGCACATTGACTCAGTGTTCAGTCCTCTAAAATGCTATTATGTTTGATGCCATGTTGCTGTTGTTGTTGTTGTTGCAAACCTCCAAACATTGCATGCATGCTGCTGGTTTTGCGCTTTTCTATTTCGTTTTTATTTCGTTTTTATTTCGTGCAGAGATGCAAAGCTGTTTTCGAAAGCTTTGATTCGTCTTTGGCGCAGCTGCACCTCCACCTGGGCCACAGAAAAGCTTTCAGCAAAGGAAAAGAGTAAACAGATTTGTTTGTCTAAGTCGGATCTTTTGGAAAAAGAAAGAAGTTTCGATGGAGGAAAGGAAAAGAGTAAACAGATTTGTTCGTCTAAGTCGGATCTTTTGGAAAAAGAAAGAAGTTTCCATGGAGGAAAGGAAAAGAATAAACAGATTTGTTTGTCTAAGTCGGATCTTTTGGAAAAAGAAAGAAGTTTCGATGGAACTGAAGAAAACAAAACCAGCTAAGTGGAATCCGCACGCGTTGGGCGCCTGCTGGTGGCTGTGGCTTTCCCGCGAGACGACTGTGCCTGCGCAGTGAGATCAGCTGCTGCGATTCGCAGCTGCATTCCCTTTAGAATTTCTTTTTTATTAAACTATAATGCAACTTAAATACACAATTGAGTCTGCGACTTGGCTAAGGCCGCTGAGCACTGATCAACTCGCAGAAACCTCCCGTCTTCCATCTTCATTTCGAACAATGCCGGGTCTTGTTCTGCTTTCGAGGGGCAGTTGCGTCTTCGGAAAGTCAGCAGCGGCACATTAGTAAAAAAAATGGATCAAATCAAACAGTGTGGCGAGATATGAAGTCAACGAAACGCTCTGACACAACACGCAAGACAGCAGCATCCGCCACATGCATGCGGCTTGCAACTGTGTACTGCTAATTCCCTTACTTACCCCGGCACTGCATGCACTGCTGGCCACAAAAAAGAAGCCAAGGTGATAGCAGAACCAAGAAAATGTAAGCAGCAGCAGCAGAAGACCGGGAAAAACGGAACGGTTGCACCAGCAGACCCGCAGCAGCAGCAGCAGCAGCAGGCCGATAGAAACAAAATGGTTGCACCGGCAGACCCGCAGCAGCAGCAGCAGCAGCAGCAGAATGCACCGCTGGAAGAATTCTACTTTGCACGAAATTTGGTGCACGCAAATGCATGCAAAGCCTTACGGGCATACAGTGACGGGTTGACACAAGATGCTCCTGCAGTGCTTCCCGTCCTGCAATCCACAGAACTCTACAAAGACACCCCGACGCCATTGTTGCTGTTCGATCTTTTTGAAAAATAAAAAGAGTGGAATATCCATTCACTTTTCCAGTTTTTTGGCGTTTCTGCACTGTCTTCAAAGCCAAGTGTTTCGCTGCGGGGGTACAACACTGGAGCCTTACTGGAGGACCCGAGCAACATGCTCGAGTTTCTTCTTAGCCGTCCAGTGAGTCAAAATGTCGATGATGCCCACGTAGTACAGCTTTGTGCGGTCAGTGCTCTGCATGCCGCCGAGGTCTCTGCTCCAGAAAGGCCTGTCGAAGTCTGTTCGAGCAGCAGCAAACAGACAACAAAACATGAATTTCGTCGCAATTCCGCGCCAAATTAACTCAAAAATCACCGAAAAGATGTAAAAATAATGCTCACCAGTCCCGCCACCGATAGATGAGGAAGAATTCATCAACCTGCACAAGTAAACTCACCACCCACCGCGAGCTAAGTCTCTGAGCGGCAATATAAAAGCCACCAACAAAAAGCTCCATGGAATCTTGACACGGAGTCAAAATGGCACTTAAATGATGCAAAACAAAGAATAATGCATATTAGTGCTTTCAAATATGCTTAAGCGACAGGCCACTGGTCTGATTTATGCCACGAGGATCAGCTGGGTGAATGAACGGCTCCAAGAAGTGCGCAGACACACAGTATGCAGTGAAAGAGTCCTTTAACCCTTTAGAAAAAAGATTTGATAGAGAAATAACAACACCAAATACTTACGTAGAGTGAGACGCGCGAAGCTCTTCGTCATTCAGTAGAAAGCCGTTCTGGCAGACGTTGGAATCTAGTGAAAAGTCATAAGCAGGAAAGCGCATCATTGGCCCTCAAACCACTCATGAGTAAGGACACTTAGCGAGCTGCCACAAAATGCTGCAACAGGATATCTGCTAGCTAATAGTAAGACTTCCAGTGCTCTAGTGTGTATTGTAACTTTCTGAAATTGTATCAGTGCAATGGGCGGCCAAGTGCAGTGCGGGTGTTGCTGGGGCTGCAGCAGCCAAATAAATGCCTGAGACAAACCTTGTGAACAACTTGCATAGGAAATCCCTAGCAACAATGAGTAGTCCATGATTCCGTGGTCTCTTAGGAACGCCGCGTCAATTGTCAGCTGCTCGATAAACATTTTCTTTCGCTCTTGTCCGATTTCTATCTGCACAGAAGTAGCAAAACCCATATCGGAGAAGATCAAGAATCAACTAGGGAAAACTCTGCAATTTAAATGCAGACTGGCTCAAGGATGAGTGCAAAAAAGACACGGAGTCTGACTCCATGCAGTTGCTTCCATTTCGAAGCCCCTCACCCCAACGGAAAGTACTGCGTACCATCTCTCCATCTCGCGCCATATCATTGTCCTTTCTCGCCACTGTTGGGTCACTGCTCACAAACCTCTCCGAAAAACAAACCACTACCTTAATCTTAATCTTAAAGGCACTGTGAAAACTAGCTTGTCTAGAATAGCCCTTCAACTGCTGCCACTTCAGGCAGCCACGAACCTGCGAAGCTCTGGGGGGAGCGACCGGCCCTGTGTGGAGCCCTTGAGGTCGTAGCGGCGGTGGATTTCAACTGGGGTGTGGAAGAAGTTCTCCATCACCATGAAGTACGTTTTGCGCCTCCACGGCTCTGCATGCAAGGGCCGCCAATTAAGAATTGAAGCAAATCTCGCAGCTTTTCGAAACAAATAAAACAAGACCCGCAGCGCTCACAGCAGCCCCGACCAACCCACCCTTGCCTCCCAGAATCTGCCCAGATTTGTCTTTCAAACGAATCGCGTGAAGTCCACAAAGCCGCGTCAGCATCGTGTTGGAGCAAGTTGAGACGTGTTTGTAGTAGTCAAACAGAACAGACCGCATGAAAAATGCCGTTTCCTTCGACACCTGCCGAACACGCAAGCGCAGCACCGAAACTTCCCGAAAATACTGCAACAGCAGTTCATAAATACTCTCTGAGTATCATTACTTGTTTCAAAAGAAAGCCACAAACTGTTCGCAGCGCTCTCCACCAAATGGCGCCCACAGTTTTGATCATAAATCTGCCGTCGGTGGTGTAATAGAAGAGAGAACCGCTCTTGCCCTCCGAAACCAATTCGGAAAGCGACGACAAATTTCCTGCAAACAAGTTCCGATTTTCAAGAGTCTGTTAATTAAAATGGTTTGCATTCCTCTCCTCACCGGGGAACTTGAACGACTGCAGCTCAAGAAGCAGCCGTGAACGCCTACCTAAAATCAAATTGCCAAGCAGCTGCTCGGGCCCAACAGATCTGATGTAAAGAAGAGAATCAATGCCAAATATGGCGCGGAGGCGGCGAAAGACCATCGGGGCGTAGTCAATGAATCGGACCGCGCACTGCAGCAAAGAGGAAATAGTGTTAAGCAGTTCAACAACACAAGCCCCTTTCCCTCTGTCTCAGATCCATCGTGCTGCTCCCCCAGACTGATCTTCGTAAACATTAGGCTTTTCTTGTCCAAACAACTTTGTCATGAAGCTCACTAGAGGTGGCTTTCGGCGCTGCCTGTCCAGCATGCCAGTCTTGGGTAGCACTGAAAACTTTTCCTTCATCAAGAAGTCGTAGGGCTCGACAGCTCGGTGAGGTTCACTCATTGCGCGGCTCCCAGCCAGACGAATGCCGACCATTATGTTGATAACCATGTTCCACGACTCATGTCCGAAGTGAACTACAAAGCCCTTCGTGTCTTTGCCCCCCGCTCTGTTCACAGCCACACACAAAGGCTGGTGTCAGTAAGTACGCCTGTGCATGCAGCGCCTGCTGCTGCTCCTCACACAAATACTGGTGTCAGTAAGCACGACTGTGCATGCAGCAGCTGCTGCTGCTCCTCTGCGACGCGGACTGGAGCAGCTGAGATGACTTACTTCGAGGGCTCCAAGTCGTTTTCGTCTCCCCCATGAATGGTGTCGCCTGAGGCGCGGCGCCACTGTGTAGCTGCGATGCCGCATGCAAGAATTGTTAAACGCATTCGATGAAGTTCCGCGCGGTAAGAGAGAAATCAGAGGGGAAAACATGGTAAATGCACAAGTCTAAACGCAAGCAAATATATAAGAATCGCGAGATTGACGGGGCAAACATCGACCTCCTCAAAACTCGTATGTGCAAAGTGCTACGCAGCCTCATTTTCAAGTTCATTAAAAAAAATGAAGGAAAAACTCGGCAGATATCGCTGGAATTAAACTGCGCACTTCGGCGTTGGTAAACTTTGGCCCGATTCATGTACATGCGTCTGGTGCAAGTGGCTGGCCGGCGGCGGCTGCGGCAGCAGCACAAACACAAAGTGGAAACAGTAGCCATTAGGTAGATATGTTTAAACCTGAGCTCTATTCCACTACAGTAAGTCTATTAAGGAACGATATCCAGTTCTGAGCTCTTCTCCAGGTAGATGCGCTCAGATCTGAAGTCCTCCAGGGATATTTTGGTGCTCAGGGCTCACCTATCCAAGACGCTGACTGCTGCGAGACTTGGATTGGCGACTTTCTGCAAGCCCATCAATCCGCAATGCGCAGACACTTTCAAAGACAGGAGAGAAAAGCCAAGTCGAGTCGCAAAAAAACCCACAATTGCAACAGCGGGTCCGAAATTTTGTGGAATCAAGCTGGCACAGCTCACATGCTCGTCCACTTCATCCACGACAAAGTCCTTCAGGGGAAAATGAGCGGTGTTGGAGACTCTCACAGAGTGCATGTCAGGGTATTCCTGGAAGCAGCTTACTGAGGAAATTAAGCACAAAACCACAAGCCCTTGTTTCTCATTGAGTGGCTGAAGAGCAAGTGCACGGGTGAAATGAACACACAGCAAACAGTTCTTCCTCTCTACATGCCCACATTTCCTATTTCCCAGACTAAACTGCCAGACAGATAAAACAAATGAAGTGGAAAAAAGCCCCGCCAAAAACTCAGTTTCTGCGCCAGCCCATGTCCCGACCAGCCAGCCGAGCAGCAGTCGACGCTGGCCCACTTGTGTCTGGAAAAGAGCTGCTTTCCTTGCACTTGACCATGAAGGAAACTCTTTGTCGTCTGGGCGCCTCCGGCACCTGCGCTGCAACGCTGTTGGTTCGCGTGTCTTCCGGCGCCTCCGAAGTTCGCTGCTCTCCCGCCGTTTTCAGGGAAAAGATCGGACGCCGCACGCGAGCTGTTGGCTCTCGTTGGAAAGCAGGCCCCCCACTTTTGGTGGGTTCTTGCTGCATGGCGTCTGCTGCTTCCTTGCTGTTCATGTCCACGAGAAGCTGGTCTGCGATGTGCATTGGCTGGCAAATAGCCACGGTGCTCTCCTCCAAAATGCGGTTCAGCTGCTGCTCCGCCTGCTGCAGTGCAGCAAACGCTGCAGCAGCAGCAGCCGTTGCTGCCTCCTTCGTCGCATCCGCTGTCTCCGGCGATTTCTCAAGGCGTTGTAGAATGACACTGGGTCCTGCAAGGGCCGCACAGCAGCACAAAGTGCTGCAAGGCATGCTGCAGGGTCTAAAAGACTTCGGCTAGTCGAAAACAAATAGTGAAGGAACTATGGGGGCCGTGACTGCAGCAGCAATCCCGAAGCGGGCTGCTGTACTGACCTTGTGATTGCGTTTTCCTCGGAAGCATACAGTTTGCTGCCGCTTTGTTCGCAACCTCATTCCCTCGACTGGACTGCACCAAACAAACAGAGTGACAGACAGGGAAATCAATATTCACAACATAAAGAACAACAAAAAGCAAATCTGCAAAGGAAAAGGAACGCAAAGGGAAAGAGGGGGGGGCTCTGCAGTGCGCAGCACCCAGATCACGTGCACGCTGACTGGTTAAGGATCACACAAGTCAGACGGAGAGTGAGAAGCAGCAGTTAAGCAGTTATGTTGAGGGATTCACTAAAGCTTTTTCTTGACTCACTAAAGCTTTTTCTTGACTCACTAAAGCTTTTTCTTGACTCACTAAAGCTTTTTCTTGACTCAATAAAGCTTTTTCTTGGTCACCGCGAATAGGACTGCTGGTCAAACGACCAAACGCTTCGCCATCGCCGCAGGGCAAAGAGCGTCCGCCTTCTCGAATCATTTCCAAGGGCTCTGCGGGCGCTGGAGGCACGCCCTTTGCAGCCAACGCGGTCTTCACCGCCTCGACGTCGCGCTCCACAGCCCGAAGACTCTCAGCCAGCTGCTGGAGCTGCTCTCTTTGCTGCTGCTGCAGCTTCCACTGGTGGCGCTCGGCCTGAGCCTCCGCCTGGCGCACTCGGCGCACCAGCTCTATCCGCAAAGCAGAACTGGCCTCTGAAGGCGCTGGCGGGTTTCCTCCAACACATGGAGCTGCGGTGCCATCCCCGGAGAAAACGCTGTTCTTCTTTTCCGACTTCGTCGTGACCGACGCCTCTGTGCCACAGTCATTCCGCAGCCACACGAACACACTGACGCCCCTGGGTGCTGGGTGTCTTGTTTTCACATTGCTGAGAGTCGAAACACCCACAAATAATATTGCTTCAGTTCAGATAAAAGACTGCAGCAGATTTGCACGGAGAGCTTCTGCTGCTCTGGATGCCTCCCAAGAACTGACCAGACTCGCACGACGGGGTGGCAACGTTGTTGCAAGCGACCCCCAGAAGGCACAGGAAACGCGGGCTGGTGTGGACGGCTTTCTTGAAGTCCCTCAGCATCATTCGCCGCGAGCCGTCGGGCATTTCCGAAGCAAGCGGCAGAAACGTCATTGCGATCTCTTCGTCTGAAGCCAGGATGCCTTCCCCCCCCAACAAGGCGCGGCGGGAAGCCTGGAGGCACCTGACCAGATCTACGAACTCGTCCAGCCCCAGACTGTCCGCGTAAATCACGCTGCGGTAGATTTCGAACCAGCGCATCGCTCGCGGCAGGCGCACAGACTGCGTGGAAGTCAGCCCGCGAAGTGCTGACGCTTCCCTGCCTTTTTCTCCGGGATGGAAGTCCTTCCCCTTCGGCTTGGATAGAGAGCGCAGCTGATTGCCCGCCTCAGGAAGTTGTCTTCGCGAATCCGCAGAACAGTCACGCTCATCTTGGCTGTAGGGAAGCCCGCCCCCTGAAGCTGCCGGCCCACTCAAGGCCTGCCGCGGCGGCGATGCGTGGATGGACTCTTCTGAATCTGAAGTGCTCACGGAGTGGCACCGGTAGTCTTCAAGGCACTCCCCCGTTCCCGTGTAGCTTCACAAACGCAAAAACAAATTAAAACAATTATAATTCGCGGAACCGCTTTTGACGCGTCTTGTTGCAGTGAAACATTTGCAGGAGTGCAGGCAACGACGTCAGTGCTTGCTTCAGCGCCTCCAAATCTTTTGAAACCGACGCAAGCTTGGAGATGCACAAGAAATATGCAAAACTACTGCTATTCTCACAAACGAAGACATTAAACGAGGGAGAAAGACGCACGTTGGATTCAAAATTCGAAACGAAAGGTTCAGCTTCTGGTCGTCGGTTCCGCGCATCATGACGCCCAAAGCGGTGGCGAACTCCGTGAAGCTCAGCTGGCAAAGTGACAAGAAATGCACACGCCTGATAGCAGCATTAACGTCTGGCTGAGAGCCGAAGGTAGCAAACTTAATGATTCTATCAGTCCAATTGTCTCAGTGTGAGCCTCTTGCATCTAACAAGACAACTGCGTGTCCCATGAGCCTTGTGTCCGACAATTCTTATTCACCACTCATCCTCCTTCTGCAAGTGACAGCTGTTTAACTTGCAAGCTGGAATTAATGTGTTGGCTTAATTCGTCGCACCTCTCGGTCCTTGTTCTGATCAAAAGCTCGGAACATCCGCTCTGCGATCATCGTGTCGTCCAGCATTCCCAACACTCCCAAGGTGTCGCAAAACCGAGAGAATAGCAGGCGGCCGTCCGGAGCGTACTTGCGAAACCTGAAAAGATATATAAAGGCAAAAAAGTTGAAGTGAACAGAGCAAAAGGGTCTACTGCAGAGCCATCATTCGGAGTAGCAACCCTTCATCTCTCAGATAGATCAGGCACTAATCATGTTCATCCAGCGGCAAACACAAGGAAAGGAAATATGGCAAAAGATGTACGACGTAGAGCCACACGAACAGCTCCGAAAAGAGGAATCTGACGGCGCCCACTGCCCTAGGCTTCTGCGGCGTCACCTTGTATGGGAAAACGGCCAACACTGAAATGTCACTAAGAGAACTTCGGTAAACGCTGTAGAGCTCTGCAACAGCGCATGCAAGAACTTGGTGAAAATTCTTGTTGCGCGCACCTGTCGTACAAGCCCTGAATTTCCTTGAGCGTGAGAAGGGTGCTTCGCTGGATCTCGTCCGCCATGTCCGCCGGCACGCGCGACGGAAGCCGTTCGCTCTCCGCGGCTCTCCCCCCACAGCATTTGCCGAAGCGCGACATTTGGGGGGCCCCAGAGGCGAGGGTCAGGGGAGAAGAACCGGGGCCCTGCTCGGGCTGGACTCTGCAGGGCGAGAGGGGCGCGCTGGCCCGAACGAGCAAAGAGCAAAAGAAAGATTACGGACCCTGCAGAGCCGACGCCTGTCGCACAGCTGCAGTCCGCTGAGTGCCCTAAGCAGGCGCATCCTCAGGAGGAAAGCGCATGCAGAAAGGTGAAGTAATGCGGAAATGATAAAGCAAAGGCATATGCTGCAGGGCTTGCGCTACAGACACACGCAGAAAGCGTTCTTCCACGCATGCCCGACTTCCATATGCAGCGCTGCCGCCCCTCCGCTGGCAACTGGGGCCACTCCGCGGCAAGAAAGAGGCACGTGGGCTGAACCAGCTGTGGCTTATAAAATAGAAAGCAGGAGGCGATGTTCGCGCTTTTGCTGCAGCCACCTCTGGAGAGCACGCGGACCCTTGAGCTGGAGTCCAATGCGATTCAAGACATGTTTCGACTGAAAAGGGGGGAGAGAAGCGCAGTGGTCCTTCCTCTCCTGCTGGCCTCAGGCTGTGTAGAAGGTCCAAATCAGGCCCTTACTGCATTTGTAGCGCATTGCTGGCTACAGGCTGGTTCAAACAAACCGTGAGAACACGTGGAGGAATTCGAGCGAAGAGAGGCAGCGGAGGACAGTTAAAAACACAATTCGAGTGAAACAAATGCGAAGAAACGCAGTGATGCGCATAACACAGGGGATATGGAGTAAAGGCAAGGAAAATGAGAAAGGTTTCGTTGCCAATGGGCTTGAAGCAGCGGATGTCCAGTGGGTCGGCAGTTCGCCAGTCCCCTCACTTGATTCTTTCGGGGGTCAAACGATGCTCAAAACTTCCCCCAACTATAAAAAAGCTAAAGTGGACTGAAAAGAGTTCAAGCATTTCGCTGTTCTTTGCGTCTGTGGGCCACGACTCGCATGCCCACACCAAGGCCCCGACCGCTGTGCCTTTGGCCGCCAGTTTGAGCTCTGTGGAACAGACCAGCCTACTGGTAATGGCAGATTCAGGAAGCCGATTCAGGACTCATTGAAACAGCTAGTTTGAGGCTCTTGGAGAGCATTGCCGCAAAAGACATTGCACAGTCTGACCCCCAACGCTACTGCTCGCACATTTCAACCCAACGGTTCCCCTCTACAGTGGCTCAGCATGATATGATTATCGTTTTGCTACTTTTGCAGCTCATCAGAACAAATACGCCATTAAAACAAAGAGATTTGCGCACATGCAATGCATGGAAGCATGCGCCCCCTCCTCGCAGCATGGTGGCGACAGGCAAGAACCTGGAAAATGATTACACTGCCATTTACAGATCCCAGAAAAACAATAGATCATCACTGCTGAAGAGGACAGAAAAAGTTGTGGCCACTTTCCCACCCAACGTGGCGTCGGTGTGCGGCGGAGGGAACGGCTGGTCTGTTCGTACTGGGTGTTGAAGGTTCATGCTTCATCTTCGGATGGACCAGTTACTCAGGCAGCAACGAACTATTAACTTTGTTCTACTTCGTGTGTGTAGACTGCCGCCGTGTTTCTTCGCTCTTCCGTAGGGCCAAGGAGCCAGTCTGTGACACCGAAGTGCTTGCCCTACCTGGAGAACTGTAGGACACTCCGGGCAGTTCAAACGACAGGCGCCAATCGCAGGCCTCCGTCGTTGCGCCAGAGCTACTAGCGTTGAGACGCAGCTGCTGTAGCTCGACGGGAGAGGACTCCCCGAAGGGTGCAACCGCCACGACAAATTCTTTGTGGGCTTGCACACGGACGCAGCGATACGCCGCGTGGCCACGAAATTCTGCCTTTTGTGGTGCGCGCGTAGTTTCTAATAAGCTAAAGTCGTAAGGGTGCATTGTGCAAATGTAGCCTTCGACATTCGAAGCTATAGCTGGTAGCTAAGCGAGAAAAGCCAGCCGACACGTCTCAGAAAATCCCTACCCTAAAGTAAGTAGGCTGTGAGCCGTGCTCCAGAACCTGCGCGGCGTTGAAATATAGTATTCTCTATTCCTTTCGAGCATTTGGTGGATGCTCCTGGCAAGTTCAAGCTGGCATCCACCGCGGTTTGCAGCATCAAGCAGCGCTCACCATAATGTGCGGAGGGCCGCCTAGATGCCGCTGCACTCACAAGCCATTCATGCCCTGCCCGCAACTATCTTCGGTGTTTGCGAACAGATCCACCTGAACTAGTGAGCCGGCTGGCCACCAAGGCCCGCCATGCAACATGACGTAGCTGTGTTTACTTAAAAGTGCATGAGCAGTGACAGATTTACATTCCTGCGCCGAAGAGGCTATAATAACACGCCCAGCACATGGGATCTCGCAAAGTCCCGCTCACTCCGGCAACTGAAGGAACCACATCCGCTCCACAGCACGTTCGTCAACTTACTGTCCGCAGCCTAAGACGCAGCTCGGCCTCCACACAGCAGATAAACTTACGAGACGCGGAGCTCACCGTGCTCACAGCCATGCAGCAGCATACTGGGAGCTGCTTCCACTAACCAGTTTGCAGCCAAGCTCAACACGAGCTACCGAAGGGCGCAACGGCCGCAGCGTGCAGACGCTGCTGTAGATGACCTGTGTAACTCGGTCAAGCAGAATGGATCGAGCACGAGATTACGTACAGTACGTAGACAAATACGTACGTGCCTTTGCGGAAGCTTGTAAAACCTTGAGGTAGCTGAAAGGTGCTGGAGGCTCCCCAGGCTCCGTTTTTAACCTGCCCTACGCCGTTTAGCGAGTGTCTGTTAAGCTTTGGCAGGTGAGCCTTTGCAGCTTTCCTGAAAAACCAGCGTAACTAAAGCCTGCCTGCAGGTTTTACTCAGAGACGCATAAAAACATGCCTACTCAATGCCGACCTCGAAAATAGGAAGAACTTCGTTCGCTATGTAGTGTTGTCCCGACGCTATCTGTTGGTTCTGAAGGAAAGCTTGATAGGTAAAGATGTCGAGATTTCACAGGGCAATCTGCACAGCCAGCCAGCAGGATCACAGCTAGGCTCAAGAAATGCAGCTAGCAAACGGGAGAGCTTAAACATCGGGCCAAAAGGCGCCACCGCGGAGGTGAAATAAATTTGCAACCGTTAACAGGCAAGCAGTTTAACAGATCTAAAAACGTTAAAGGAGCACTCTGCTCTACACTGGCCTGCCTGCACTTCCTTTCCCCTGCTTGCTCCGCTCTGTCCTGCACAGACTTCCATAGGGCGCATCATCAAAAGAGAATTACTTTGCAGCGCTACCCTGCTGGATGACCCCAAGCAGAGGGGAAACTGCAAGAATAGTGCGTCAAGTGAAGGCGCTAGCTACAGAAGCTTCCGTGCTGCTCCTCGGAAGTGGGGGGCGAACACGTCACGAGGAGCTGCCGCTGCTGCTGTTGCCAGTATTTGTGCTGCTGTTGCCGCACACAGCATTGATCATGGCGTCCGTCGCGAACTCCGCGTGTATTTGGCGGCCCCCGAAGAATCTGCCGTTGAGTGCGTTCTGGGCGGCCAGAGCCACTGAAGGAGCTGTGAATTTAACAAAGACCCTTCCCTCCTCATCCTTCTCGCTGAGAGAAACCTGCACGACCGATCCGTGCTTCCCGCATTCCTCTCTCACGTCATCCCGGATATCTTCGAAGTAATATTCGTCGTCGGCAGCACTTGGGTTGAACATTCCCCTCAGCACAAGATTCGAAGTCATGACTCCCGGCGCCAGCCCCCCCACTCGAGGTCCGCTTGAACTGCGCAAGAACTGTTGCTAAAAACAGAAAACAGGCAAACAGCAGCAACACACAAAAGCTCAAAACCCCAACCACTACACATATCGCCCACAAAAAGATAGCTGCAGTGAGCCTCTACCTTCGAATGCAAAGCTTTCCTTCGAAGCCGCACTGCGTACCTTGTCTGTTGACGGAGAGGCCTGCACATGCTGCTGCTGCTGCGACTGCTGCTGGGAGTCGCTGGCGGTGGAGGCAGAGGTGCGCGCGCCGCCGGTGGACGCGAGCGCCGCAGTGGATCTGTCCATCAGTTTTTGCATAAGTGCCTGTTTGCGGGAAGGATCGTGAATGTATCCAATGTCATCATCATCGAGGCCTCCTTCATCGTCGCCGTCTTGCGCCTGGTTCGCGCCGTCCTGCACTGCCTGTGGCTGCTGCTGCCGCATGAGGCTGGCTGCCTTTTCAGCTAGCTGCTTCGCTAGCTGGGCTTCGTAGGAAACTTGCGTTGCTGCAACAACGTGCGGGGGGATCCCGGGGCCCCCCAGCATCCCCGGCATTCCCTGGGGCACTGCAATCCCTCCTGGAGGCGTGGTGGGCGAGCCCTCCGGGAGGGAGCCTGAAAGCCGCACTCCGTCTGCTGCGTATCCTACCCTGAGTTCCTGTCCGTCGAGCTTAAGTTCAAACAAGCCCTTCAACACTCGTGGGCGTCGCCGGTGGCGGAGAACATGATGAAGGCGAAGCCGACGCCTTCCCCCGTGTTCGGGTCCGTGGGAATGAGGATTTCTTGAATGGCGCCGAAGGGAGAAAAGAGCGCGTGCAGATCGTCTTTGGTCAAACTCGCGAGGTTCCCCACCAGCCCGCCGACGTACACCCGCATGGGAATCTGCAGCGAGGCCGCGTCGGGCGCGGGAGTGACTGGGCACTTGGCGGCTCTGGCGGCTCTGTTTTTTTCAGCCATTGAAGCCTGGACTCTGAGGGGCTGTCCTTTGAAGGAAATGCCGTTGAGCGCCATGGCTTTGATGACGGCTTCCTGGGTGTAGAACTCGACGTAGGCGACCCCCTTGGAAACGCCGGACCGCTGGTCTCGGATTTGTTGAATATCGCGGATTTTGCCGGCATTTGCGGAAAAGAATTCGTAAATGTGCCTTTCATCGGCTTTCAGCGACAAGTTCAGCACCAGCACCGTGAGATCGTCGCGCCGCGCCTCCTCCACCTCCTTGCGCCGCAGCTCTTCCTCCCGCTGCCGGCGCAGCAGCTCCTCGCGGGGCCCCAGCCGGGTGGCGCCGCTGCCCGCGGCGGCGCCCTCGCCGGGGGCCCCCGCAGCCGCGGCGCCGCCGGAGCCCCCGGG
>NW_013652200.1:0-5444 GCF_000499385.1 Eimeria necatrix
TCCCTGCCATAAGGGATCCGAAGCAGCTAGCGACTCTCGTGGCCGTAAGTCACACGGGACTGCTGCTGTTGCTGCTGCTGCTGCTGCTGCTGCTTAAACTACTTGTGTGGGGCAAATGCTGGCAATAACACTGCCAATCAAAGACAAAAAATAAGAAATAACAATAATAATAATAATAATAATAATCATAATCATAATCATAAAGTAATAATAAATAGCAATAATAGCAATAGTATTATTAGTATTATCACGATATAATAGTAATAATAATAATAAAATTATCATTATAATTTTGACAACAATAACAATAATAATAATAATAAATAAAATATTATTTCTTGTCTGCAGGCGGGTCACTCAGTGGACCCCGGGGTAACAGTGTCTGCCTTTTGGGCGTTTCTTTTTCCTCTTTTGGCATCAAAGTGAGAAAATAAAAGTGAATAAATAAAAATAAACAAAAATAAACATTAAATAATCAAAAAGAATGAAAAATAATGGAGAAATAGCCTTTTCCGGAGAGTCCCAGACGGCCTCCAGCAAATGCTGCGGTGTACGTACACCTGGTGGACATGCACTGCATGCGCACAAAGGCACTTCGAAATTTGAAATAATTAAAATCCATTTCTTTGCATTTTGAGGCTCTAAAGATGCTTTTAAATTGCCAAATTAAAGTATTTTATCCCTAAAAGTATTTATTTCATCTTCTTTCGTGAATCTGGAAAAATAACGCAAAAACGCATGCAAGTTGCAGTGTATGTACACTCCGCGAATTTTTTCGCCTCTCCTCGCCTCTGCAGCTTTGTGCACAAAGTACCCAATCTGCAGTGTACGTACACTCTAAATGTTTGCAAGAAAAGAACAATTTGCATTTTTATTTTCTTCAAAAAATGTAAACTAGAATCCCGCGCCTGCTTGGTGCGCGGGAAGCAGCAGCAGCAGCAGCAGCGCCATTGTGTACTTTGCTGCAGCGCAGCAAACTTCACTCCGAGGGACGCAGCAAATGTTGCTCTCTGCCTGCATCGGCTGCAGCAACAGCAGCAGCAACCGCAGCAGCAACAGCAGCAGCAACAGCAGCAGCAACAGCAGCAGCAACAGCAGCAGCAACAGCAGCAGCAGGAACAGCAGCAGCAACAACAGCAACAACAGCAGCAGCAGCAGGAACAGCAGCGACAGCAGGTGCTGCTGCAGCAATTGCAGCCAGCCGGCTGGATAGAAGAGTATTTCAGACGCCTCAATAACGTGACGCTAAACCCTAAACCCTAAACCCTAAACCCTAATGATGAGGACAAAGAGCGATCAGCGCGCATCTGCGAGTGCTGCTGCTGCTGCTATTGCTGTACTTGCTGCCGCTGCCGTTGCTGCTGTTGCTGCTGCGCGTGCTGCTGCAGTTGCTGCTGTTTCTGCTGCACTTGCTGCTGCTGCTGTTTCCGTTGCTGCTGTACATGCTGCTGCTTCTGCTGCTGCTGCACTTACTGCTGCTGCTGCAGAGCCCCCTCTTCTGCTGCTAGCAGCAGTTCCGCGTTTGCTTCTTTCCCGTCTCCCCGAATTAATTAATATTTTAAATTCGTTTAATTTATTTTTCTCAAACTTTTTATTTGTCTCCAAATATATTTTCTTTTGCCTTCTTTTGTCTCCTTTGCTGCTCAGGCAGCAGCAGCAAAGCACTGGGCCAATGCAGAGCTGCGCGACGCTGCAAATGCTGCCTTTGCTGCTGCTGCTGCTGCACCAGCTGCTGCAGTTGCATATGCTGCTGCAGCGCCTGCTGCTGCTGCGGCGTCTTTTGCTGCTGCAGCACCTGCTGCTGCTGCTGCTGCAGCAAAACCCGCGCTATCTCCGCTGCTGGAGCTCGCGCTGCAGCTCTTCAGCAAAGCAGTATGTTTGTTCTTTCCTTTTCTCACTTTTTCAGATTTGTTTTATTTTATTTTGTTTACTTGTCTCCATTTTATTTTTTTAATTCATCTTTGACTCTCTTTTGTGTCTTTATTTACATTTATATTCTTCTGCCTCTTCATTTTATTTGTCCTCCCTTTTGTTTGTCTGTGGAGCATAAAGCTTCAGGGTTTAGGGTTTAGGGTTTAGGGTTTAGGGTTTAGGGTTTGCCTGCAGCAAAAGCAAGGCCACCCAGTCTCTCCTCAAGACGTGACTCGCCTGCTGAGGGCTCTGGCGCTCTCAGCTGCTGCCCCAGCAGCAGCAGCAGCAAATATAACAGCAGCAGCAGCAGCAGCAGACTTGGCAGCGCATGCAGAACGCAGCAAAGGCCTCTACTCGAAGAAGCAGCAGCAGCTCGTTGCAGATTCGCTTATACAGGTGGGTGTCTGTACACTGAAGCAGCGGCTGCAGCAGCAGCAGCAGCAACAGCAGCAGCAACAGCAGCAGCTGCTGCAGCAGAGCTTTTAATGCCGCTACTCTTGCCAGTTCAACGCCTTTGCTGCTGTCGTCGCTGCTGGGGGCGTTACTGCTGCTGCGCCTGCTGCTGGCCCTGCTGCTGCTGCTGCTGCTGCTGCTGCAGTTGCAGGTAGCAGCACCGGAGGGCCTGAGGGACTGGCTGCTGCCGAGGGGCAGCTGAGGTGTACGTACACCTGAAGGGCCCTGGAGAGAAGCAGCAGCACTTCTGCCTTTTTGCTGCTGCAGAAAAACCTGAAAAACTAAATTTCAAAAAATGAGAAGTTGAATTTTATTTGACTTTTATAGTTTTGCAATTAAAGATAATTTGTTTTTAAAAAGCTTTTTAGATTGGATTTAAATTGAAAGAGGGTCAGAATCTTTTCGTGTTTTAATTAATGAATTGAATTAATAATAATTTGCATTTAAATAAATTTAGTCTTTTGTTAAAATCAATGCAGTGTCTGTACAGCTGCTGCTCAGGTTTGAATCAATGCAGTGTATGTACACCGCGCCGCTGCTGCTGAGTTTGCAGACTTTTCTGAAAAGACTTTTAAAACACTTTTGAGAAAACTGAAAAGAGAATTGACGAAAACAACAAAAAGAAATCCAAAGAAGCCGCGCAGGCAGTCCTCAGACGCGCTGCAAACCCTAAACCCTAAACCCTAAACCCTAGTCCCACAAAAGGCCGCATTTGCTGCTTCTGTTCTGCGCGGCAGCTCTCTGAGGTGTACGTACACCCGAATCATAAAGGCTCTTGTGCTAACTGCTGCTGAGAATTAAAAACAAGAGGCTCTACAAACCACAAGCACACTTTTGCAGTTCCTCTGGGGTAACCCCGATGGGGCCCCCCTGGGGGCGCCCCTGGGGCCCCCCTTTGGGGCCCCCCTTTGGGGCCTCCCGGGGGGCCCCTTGGGGGCCCCCCATTGGGGCCCCCCTGGGGGGCCCCCCAAAAGCCGCTAGGGCCCTCCCCCCCCTCTCCTTGAGGCGGAGGCTTTTAAAATGAGTTGATTGCAGATTGCAGGTACGCATGCACTCGAGGTGTATGTACAGCTCGCGCGGGAGGGTCTGAGGTGTACGTACACCCGGAAGTTCAGGGCTGAGGGCTGAGGTGTACGTACACCCGAAGGTGCGCTGGCCGGAGAGCCGCGGGGCCCACCTCACATGGCCTGGAAGTGTACATACACCTCAAGAGAGAGCCGAGCTGTCCGTACACCCCAGCTCTCCCCTCAGCTGTCTGTCCTGCTCAGGCCTTCTTCGGCTGTCTCTCCACCTCCTCCTTCCTCAGGTGTCTCTGCAGCTGCTGCCCTCTGAGGTGTCTGTACACCTCCGTCTTCCCGAGGTGTCTGTACACCTGCGGCCTTCGAGGTGTCTTTCCAGTTGCTGGCCTTTCGGGTGTCTCTACACCTCCGTCTTCCTGAGGTGTCTGTACACCTGCTGAGGTGTCTGTACACCTCCGTCTTCCTGAGGTGTCTGTACACCACTGTTTCCTTAGTTGTCTGTCCGTCTGGGGCATCTGAGGTGTCTGTACACCTGCTTCCTTTGCGGTGTCTGTACACCTGGGGTGTCTGTACACCTCGGCGTCTCAGGTGTACATACACCTCAGGTGCCTGTACACCTCGGCGTCTCAGGTGTACGTACACCTCAGGTGCCTCTACACCTCGGCGTCTCAGGTGTACGTACACCTCTCGCTACCCGAAGGAGTGCAGCCGAGGTGTCTGTACACCTGCGGTGTCTGTACACCCCGGCATCTCAGGTGTACGTATGCCCCCCGCTATCGAAGTCAGAATGGGGCAGAGGTGCCTGTACACCTGAGCGTGTGGGGTGTCTGTACGCCTGGGATTCTGAGGTGTACATACACCTCTTGCTACCCGAAGACAGAACGGAGCAGAGGTGCCTGTACACCCGAGTGTCTGTACACCTGGTGTTTTGGGGTGTACGTACACCGCGTTAGCCGAAGACGGAGTGGAGCACCGAATGCTGCGCACGTGAGGTGTACGTACACCCGAGTGTCTGTACACCTGGTGTTTTGGGGTGTACGTACACCGCGTTAGCCGAAGACGGAGTGGAGCATGGTTTTGGAAAGGCTGCGGTGGGTCTTCCAGGCGTCATATCTGTTGGTTTGTTTCCAAAGGTAGTAAAAGTCGACGATTTCTTTGGTGGATTTGGTTTGAATGAGCCGCTGCAGCAAATTGAAGTCTTTGCCGAACTTGCAAATTCCGGCTTCGAAGAGAGCCACTTCTTTGGGGCCCCACAGGTCCAGCACATTGGCGTGTCTTAGTGGGGAAGTGAGGAGTTCGACGGGGGTGAGGCGGAGTCTGCTGCTGTGGCTGCTGCTGCGCCGCTGCTGCTGCTGCTGCTGCTGCAGCAGCGCCTCCTGCTGCGCCTCCTTCCCCGCGCCCCCCGCGCCCCCGCTGCTGCTGCTGCACCGCAGCGCTGCTGCTGCTGCTGCTGCCCGCTCCCGCTGCGTGTTGTTGCACACTATCAACTTGTGCATCATTGTACCCACTTGGCTCTCGGGGCCCCCGTCCCCAAAAAGCTCCTCTTCCAGGCGTCATATCTGTTGGTTTGTTTCCAAAGGTAGTAAAAGTCGACGATTTCTTTGGTGGATTTGGTTTGAATGAGCCGCTGCAGCAAATTGAAGTCTTTGCCGAACTTGCAAATTCCGGCTTCGAAGAGAGCCACTTCTTTGGGGCCCCACAGGTCCAGCACATTGGCGTGTCTTAGTGGGGAAGTGAGGAGTTCGACGGGGGTGAGGCGGAGTCTGCTGCTGTGGCTGCTGCTGCGCCGCTGCTGCTGCTGCTGCTGCTGCAGCAGCGCCTCCTGCTGCGCCTCCTTCCCCGCGCCCCCCGCGCCCCCGCTGCTGCTGCTGCACCGCAGCGCTGCTGCTGCTGCTGCTGCCCGCTCCCGCTGCGTGTTGTTGCACACTATCAACTTGTGCATCATTGTACCCACTTGGCTCTCGGGGCCCCCGTCCCCAAAAAGCTCCTCGGGGGGGCCCCCCGGGGGGCCCCCCTGGCTCACCATGTGGGCCCCCCCGGCCCCCCGAATGGCCTCCACGT
>NW_013652201.1:0-7277 GCF_000499385.1 Eimeria necatrix
TCGAGAACCCTGTGGCCAGCTGCGCCTTTGTCACCTGCACAACAGCAGAATCAGTTGCTGCTCCATCCATGTCCACAAGCCACAGCGGCCGGGCATCAAGAAGACTTCAAGAGAAGCCTACTACTGCCGTTGTCTGCCTAACGAACCCGGCGGCACTGACTGCTAATGCAGCACCATTCAAGTGGGAACACAAACTGCAGGAGCACAGACTTGCCTGCATAGAACCCAAAACGCATGGTCAACCTAGCATAAGTGTGGCCTTCAGTATATGGCACATGCTACGATGCAGCTAGGTAATCGATATCTTGTACTGTGGCTGGGTTTGCAGGGAAGATGAATGGCAGAAGATCTATCACGCTATTCTTGGCACTGAAATGGGCAACGGGATTTTGCCGGTTAGACTGTCATTGGCACCTGTGTTCTTGATGGCCGTTTTGGGCTACATCCTTTTATAGGCTGTTTGTAGCGCGCAGGCACCACAATGGTGCGGGCTAGTGTCCTAGAGATGATAGTTAGCTAGCGACCTACAAGGGTTTGCAACACTGGAGGAGGACAGGACCATTCCAATAGGATTAAAATAAGAAAAACTGTCTATTGGTTCTAATGAATACGTTAAATGCGTGGAAATTGTGTGGTGACTGGGGCTGGCGATAGCGCCGGCGCCAGTGCGGGCCTCCTTCCCATAGGGCCTAGGAGGCGAGCTCCCAGAGTGGGGCGAATCGAACAGACAGGTTTGAAACACTTAAGAACTGTTGTATTTCGATGGAATAAAGGTATAGTGTCCGAGACGTGAGGCTACGTTAGACGTAGTTTCTGGGCCTGCTCGAGGGTCAGGAAGCAGCGTAGTCGCAGCAGTAGGCGCCGCGCACTACACTGTTTGGGTCGCTGCGCAGGATGCGGATAATGGACAAACATGCCGTTGTCCTTTTTATCTAATAAATAGTCCATCATGTGATTCCAAGAGGATTTTTACGGTTTTTTATCGGTTGTTTCCAAGAAAAAAGAATATTGACTTTTTTCTATATCCCTTGCAGAGGGTTGCCACACACAGATCGAAGCGCACGCCGTTTGGCGTCAGGTGGCACTTTCGATATTCTCCAAATATATTTCTGCAAGAACTCTTTAGCTTCTCCCGGATTGCTGTCGGTGCTCTCCCTGTCTAGGTATGTAGCCGTATCGGTGATGTAATGGCGGTTTATGTCATGGCTTCCTGTTTTGGCATGTTGAACCTTATCGTACTGGCTCACCTCAGTAGATTCCTCCAAAAGAGCTGCTTATCGGAGCACGCTTTTATATTCTTATTGTTCAAGGACAGGTTTGAATGAGACGCGGTCTAGGCATTTTTAATGTGGTCCTGTAGTGAAAGACCATGTGTCATATGTCTCATACAACGTGGCCTTGCTATGGTAGTTTGCAGGAGACGAACTCGAACAGTAATTCCTGTGTCAGCCAACGTATTCTTTCCCATTTTGTTCGCTACTAGGGGTTCGCTTCTAGATAGTCTATAGAGAACATCTGCCCAGTCATGTGTTTAAACTCCTAACTGGAGAAATGCTCACTTGATCTTTAACGCACTGTTGAACACTAGTCTTATGTTGCGATGCTTTCACTTCTTAATGTATAATTAAATAGAAGCGCTCACTTTGACCAGGCTAGCATAGTAAAGGAGGTTTTGCGGGAAAAGTTTGATTTGCATTGAGTGCCCCGTTGCAGGTGTTTAAGTTCTCGAGTGCTGCGGCAACGCAGAACAGAACCTGTAGGGCACGCGGCGGAGGTTATGACAGGTAGAGGCCCGTAGAAGTTGCTAGCATTGGCCGATAATTTTTCTTTTATATCGGCCTGAACGATGGTGAAAAAACGGAAAAAAGAGGGAAGATAAGCGCCAACAACTAGCGCAGCCTCACAAGCCTGCCCCGAGGTGTCCCCTGCGTGACCACCCGCCGGCATACAGCATTTCACCAACTGCCTCAGGAAATCTTTTCCTTAATTCGTTCTTTGTGTGTCATGCTTTTGCCAAAGATGCTTCGTCTCGCTCTTGCTCCACTCGTCGCTGTGTTTGTCTTCTGCGAACACAAGACAGCAAGTGCCAGCACGACAGCAGAAGCACGTAAGCAACTTTTTCCGGTCTTTTCTTCGTTTCAAGGCAGAAATTATGTTATTACACACTGGAATCTTCCTTTTCTCAAAATACTGCTGTGTGTACTTGAGGTTTCTCTCAGAAACGCTCAGTTGTTTGACTGAGATGAACGAGGCAAGGACTGCCGCAGGACTACCTGCGTTTGGGGAGGCATCCGGTGATACAAAAGTGCTCCCACCAAGCTCCATTTCGGGAAGACAAGTAGACGCTGCTGCTTTTTGGACAGAAATATGCAAAGAAATAAAGGGGGTTAGTCTTGTCACAGCCAAACTGCTGTCGCTGGTGCCGTCAGCCAGTTAGTTAGTGAACATCTTGCAGAATACAGCGCATGTAGCCAGAGACGCCGCCGTTTTTTTTTGCTCTTTCTTCTATTCTGTGAAGGAAACCGGCGAGACCCCTGAAGCTAAAAAACTAGAGGGGACCTTTGCATACTACGCCGGCAAGAAGGACTGCAAAGCGGCGGTGCAGCACTGGAAAGACAGCTTTTCTCTCTTCAATAACGAGATCCCCCCAAAGTACAAGGGTTTGAATGACCCTGAAGTGTATGATAGCAGGGCTGTCTCCTTTGTCGCTCTCTATAACCCCAAGGCGAATCCTATTGCCAGCTGCGCCTTTGTCACCTGCACAACTGCAGACACATATTCTGCTGGGAGGACCTCTACAAGCCACAGCAGCCCGACATTAAGAAGACTTCAAGATGAAAATCAAAATGCTACTGCAGTTATATGCTTAACGAACCCGGTGGCACTGACTGCTGAAGAAGCGCCATTCACGTGGGAACATCACCACGGGCTTGCCTACATACGAACCAAAGCGCAGTTGCAATCTAGCATAAGTATGGCCTTCGTTTAATACGCTTGTGTCCATGCAGCTAAGTGATAAATACCTACTGTGGCTGCATTTGCAGGGAGGATGAATGGCAAAAGATCGTTCACTCTATAGTTGGTACTGAAGAGGGCAACGGAGTTTCGCCGATCAGACCGTCATTGGCACTTGGGTTCATGATAGCAATTTTCGTCTATGGTCTTTTATAGGCTGTTCGTCGCTGCGCAAGATGCGGGCAGTGGACAGACATGTGATTGCCTGTTTTATCGAACAAATAATGCAGCATGCGGGACAAAAGATATTCTCATGGCGTTTTATCCTTTGCATAGGAAAGTGCGGAATACTACCCTTATTTTATTTTGTCCAGAAGTTTGCCACGGTTAGGTGTGGTAAATGCTCGTCATGTGCTGCCAGGTCCCATTTTCGATATTTCCCATGCATATTTATGCCTAGAAATCCGTAGTATCCTCCGGTGTATCGCCAGTGTTGTGCCTGTCGAAGTGTGCATCCATATGGGTGGCGTAATGTTGGTGTTTACCATGGCGGCCTGTCTGGGCAGCTTGAGCCTCTCCATACACTTCGAGGTGATAATCCAAATCGACAAGCTGGCGTCATGGCGCGTTTTCGCGTCTCTAGTGGTCAAAGAAGCACTTAAATGTAAACCGTTGATGCATGGAATGCAAAGTAGGCATTCAGAGTCTATTACCGCGGAGAAGTATTCTGTTACCGCTGTCACACACCGAGCCGACATGATGCCGCTACTAATGCTTTAAAGGGAACGACTCGATACACGCTTTCTTTGCCCCCCCCTTCTTCTGCCTTTCCTATATTGTTAGGCGAAAGTACACCTGTATACATAGGTTGTAGTGAACATCGTGAAGATATGTGTAGAAACGTCCTTGTGTGTACCATATTGCTGCTAAGTATTTACGTCCTTGGATGTTTCCTGCTCACTGACGTATCATTTCAAAGGAGCACACTAGTAGAGCAGGGCAGCCTAGCAACAGGTTTTCCAAGAGGAAATCTTGTTTCTGTTGGGCGTATTCTTGGTGGTGTAGATCTTTCCAGGTGTTGCAGTGCCCTAGAACTACAGAGCCTTCAAGGCACGCAGTGGATACTACGAAAGTAGTGACTAGTTTTTATAGCTTCCAAATCTAGACAATGTTTCATTGTTTAATTTGGATTCTAGTGAAAAAGGAATTAAAGGAGGAAATGAATGCGTCAGCAATCAAGACCAGCCGCACCAAGCAGGTCTGGACCACTAACGATTCCTCGAGTCGAGATGGAAACAAAATGTCGGCCAACCGTTTGCAGGAAATACATATTCTATTGTTTTTTTCTAGATGTTTTGTACCAACAAAGATGCTTCTCCTCTCTCTTAGTTCTCTTTTAGTATAGTCGCCTTTTTGTCTGTGTTCTGCGCCCACAGCACAGAAAGTGCTACCTCGGCTACCAGCACGTAAGCACATTACTCTTTTTTCTGCCTTTTTGAGGCAGCATCTTGCATTGCAGACTGAGAGTTGCTTTTTCCCACAATTTTTTTCTGTGGTGAAGCTTCTTCTCAGCTAAGTGAGGTGTGGACGGCCGCGGGCTCCCTGAGTTTGGCGAGGCAACTAAAAAAGAACAAACACCGCCCGCTAACTCTAATGTGGGAACAGTGCACGTTGCCGGAACTTTATGGAATGAAGCGAGCAAGAAAAAAAAGGATAAAGCTGCGTCGCAAGCGCACTGCAATCCCAATCGACAGTTCTTGCACACGGCCGATCAGCACGCATCTTGCTGACTACGGCGAATGTGGCAAGAGCTGCTACGTTGCAAAGCAGCAGCGCAGCACTGGAAAGACGGCTTTTCTCTCTTCAATAACGAGGTCTCGGCAAAGTACCAGGCGTTGGAAAGCCCGACGGTTTATGACAACAACGCTGTCTCCTTTGTCACCCTCTATAACCCCAAGGCGAACCCTGTAGCCAGCTGTGCCTTTGTGTTGTCAGCTGCA
The DNA here is from genome assembly GCF_000499385.1 of Eimeria necatrix. Taxonomy (NCBI): domain Eukaryota; phylum Apicomplexa; class Conoidasida; order Eucoccidiorida; family Eimeriidae; genus Eimeria; species Eimeria necatrix. The sequence continues at coordinate 4,956 of NW_013652201.1, forward strand.
CAGCAGTAGACACGTTTGCTGCTCCATCCATTTCTAAAGGCGACTACGGCTGGACATTAAGGCGACTACGGCTGGACATTAAGAAGACTCCAAGACGGAGAGAAACCTACTACTGCCTTTATCTGCTTGGCGTATCCTGTGGCACTGACTGCTAATGAAACGTCATTCAAGTGGGAACACACGCTGCAGGACCACGGAATTGCATCCATACGACCCAGAAGACAGCTAATGCTAGCACAACCTAAACACAAGTTAAGCACATTATCATCATGAACCAGCAAAACTTCCGGTATTCCAGATTGGAGCTTCCTTTTACTACAGTCCTCTTATGTGTGTTGAAGTTTCAGCTGAGAAACGCTCAATTCCTTAACCAAAATGAATCAGCCAAGGACAGCTGCGGGTCTTGCTGCGTCTGAAGAGGCGACCGATGAATCATAAATGCTGCCGAAACATCTTTGTGCTGGAAGAGAGACAGCAGCTGATACTTTATAAAGCGGAATCTGGTATGAAATAAAGAGGGGTAAGTCCTTTCTCAAGTGCGCTTCTCTCGGGAATTTTGGCACACACTTGGGGACGTGTAACGACAGATGCCTCACGTGTTCTATTTTTCGTTCTATTGCCCGAACACTAACGAAAGCAGCAATGAAGTCAAAACATTGGAGGGAGCGCACGCATACTACGCCGGCTCGAAAGACTGCAAAGGCACAGTGCAGTATTAAAAACGATGCTTCTCTCCCTTCAGTAACAGACTGTCTCCAAAGTTCCACACATTGAGCGGCTCTAAAGCGTATACCGACAGAGCCGTTTCCTTTGTCGCCCCTAAGGCGAGCCCAAGCTTTTAGCAAGCTGAGCCGTTGTCACGTGCACAACTGCAGGCGCATTTGCTGCCTTGTCAAGAAGCCACGACAGTTCCTCATTAGGGATCTTCAAGTTGAGGAGAAAACTACTGCAGATAACGATCTGCTTGACAAACCCAGAGGTACTGACCGCCAGAGAGCAGCCATTCAAGTGAAAACACACCCCAGGGCCACAGAATTGACTGCATAAGATCCAAACTGCATCGCAAACAGCAAAAGTGCGGCTTCATGTGTATCGCTTGCTCCCATCTAGGCAAGTGATCAACAGCTTGTCCAGCGGTTGAATTTTATGAGAAGATGAATGGCAGAAAACTGTTCACGCTGTAGCTTGTCCTGACGAGGGAAAGAGGTTTTCCTCATTCAGACCTTCATTAGCAGTTGCGTTCATAGTGACAATTTCGGCTGATGGTCTTCTTTAAGTTGTTCGTGTCTATGCAGAGTGCAGGCACTGGAAAAACTTACCGTCGGCCATCTCATGGAGCATATAATCAGGCATGTGAGACCAAGAGGGCATTTCTAATGCTCTATAAAATGCACTGAAGAATGCGGAAGATGAACCTTTTCTAGCCCCTGCAGAGCGATGCCACGAGCAGGTGCTGAGGATATTCACCGTTAGCTGTCGGGTGCCATTTTCGATATTATCCAAGTGCATTTGTGCCTGCGAGTCCATAATATCTTCCGAACGGGTGTCGATCCTGTGTCTCTCTTCAGGTGTGTGTCACCGTATTGGTGACGTACTGGCGGCATATGTCATGCGTCCCTGTTCCGGAAGGTTGAATGTCCTGATACTAGGTCTCTGTAAATGGTTTTACTGTAACTGCATATTTTTGTACGTACATTGGTCAAGAAAATATCTAAACAGAGCTTATTGGAGACATTTTCGATGTGGTGCTGTGGAGAAGCATCTTGTCGTTGCCCGACGCATTTAGACCCATGCTGTTGCCAGCATTGTTTGAAGGGGAGAAATTGACCTATAACTTCTGTCCTTCTCACCTCCTTCTTTCTTTTCTTGCTCAACCAAGGGATTCTTTGAGGATGCAGGTTGTAGATAAGGTGTGATTAGAGGTTATGTAAGTGAATTTGAACCGGTTGTTGTGTAACGCCTTGAAAATTTTTTGTGAGTTGCCATGTATTTTGCCATGTGATACGTCACTTCGTAAGCACACACAAGTAGAGCAGGCCAGCCTAGAGAAAGGTGGCTAAAACGGATAATTATCTTCGCGCCGTACACACAGTTGGCTATGTGGATCTCTGGTGGCAATCGGTGAACTCAGAACAAGAGTACCGGGGACACGGGATGGTGATCATGGAAGCCACAAATTCATGTGTAGCACAGTTACTCGCATTGCCACATACTTCTACTATTTCAAAGTAAGTCATGGCGAAAAAGAGTTGAAGGAGGAAGAAATGATCCCAACAGTATATGCAACTCCGCCGACGTGGCCCACAGACGTCCCTTGGTTGA
>NW_013652202.1:0-7378 GCF_000499385.1 Eimeria necatrix
TACTGACTGAGTGTTTTCTCACAAGTAGTCCATTAGAGGCGCCCTGACCCCCCTCCTTGCTGCTGCCCCTAAAATGTATCTTTATTTAACTCTTCTTTGAGTGGCTTTTTTCATTTAATTGTACTTTTACTTGTTCTTAGGAGGCGGGCAGAAAGCTCGTGGCTGCTGCGCGGGACGGCAAGCTAAAAGATTGTAAAGAGTTGATGAAACTTTTGCCTTCCTTAGATTTCTCAGAGCCTCCTGTGGGTGTCTTTCTGCCCTCATTAAAAGAACGGTAATAGTTTTGACGCTGATTTCGTGAGTGGTTTTGTTGTAGCTAGCCAGCTAGCTGACTGGCTAGCCAACTGGCTAGCTAGCTAGCTAGACATAGTTAGCTAGCCATGCAGCCAGCTAGCTCGCTAGCTAGCTAGCTGGCTAGTTAGTCGATCACTTGCCAAAAGGCCTTATTCAAGAACACACCGGCTGCCAGGGCAGCTATTTAGCTAGCTAGCTGGTAGCCTAGCTAGCTAGAGAGCCGATGGCTAGCCAGGAGTTTCGCTAGCTAGCTAGCTAGCTAGCTGCCATGTTATAAACTGGCTAGAAACACGTCTAACAGGACTCTAGACTTCAGGGTTTAGGGTTTAGCGTTTAGGGTTTGTGGTCAGCAGCCCAGAATGTGCCGTTGCACCTCCTTTGCCAGTCTACCGCCTCGAGTCCAACGCGCGCAGAACCTCGAGAGCCCAGCCTTCAGCCTTCAGATTCAAGGGTCTAGGGTTTAGGGTTTAGGGTTTATGCTTTGGGTTTCGGCGTAGTACTGGCGGACGGCGCTGTGGCACGCGTCGAGCCGCGGCCACGAGGCAGTGGCGCGGCTGCTGCTGGACAAAGGGGCCAGTCTTAACCAGCAAGACGTGTTGGGTTTTGCTGCGCTGCACGAAGCAGCCGTGCACGGCCAACTGCAAATCGTGCAGCTCCTCATTGAGAGGGGCGCCAGCGTCGACCTCCCAAACAACGTGCGCTGCTGCTGCTGCTGCTGCTGCCGCTGTTGATAATGTTGATGATGACAATGATGATGGTGCTGCTGCTGCTGCTGATGACGATGATGATGCTCGTGCGGCTGTGGCTGCTGCTGCTGGTGTTCATAATGGTGCTCGTGCTGCTGCTGCTGCTGCTGCTGGTGATGATGATGATGATATCAGGGCTCTTGCTGCTGCTGTGTTCGCTGATTCCAATATTTGGGCTCCTGGTGCTGCCGCTAGTTTTATTACTGCTGCTGCTGCTACTGCTGATGATATTCCAGCTGTTGCTACTGCTGCTGTTGCACTGAGTTGTGTGAAAATTGATTGCACCTGTGACTCTTTGCTCATCGACTGAAAGCGCTGTGACAAGCTCTAAACCGTAAACCCTAAACCCTAAACCCTAAACCCTAAACCCTAACCCTCTCGGTTCCTAACGCCACAGTAAGCATGCGGCCACGGTTAGTCAATTAGTTGTTCAATGCGATTAATAATGATATTGAGTCTCTTTTTTATTACTTTGCTTCTTCGCCACAATGCCTTTTCAAACTTTACTGCAGCTGTCTCTGCTGGGGCGTAGAGTTGAGGGTTAAGGGTTTAGGGTTTTGTCTGCAGGCGGGAGACACTCCCTTGTTTTTGGCAGTTTACGCTAGGCGCACAGAGGCAAGGGCTGTTGCTGGTTTTTAACATTATTTAAAATATCCCAAAAGATATTGAATGAATAATATAAAATTATTTTAATTACTGGTTTTATTAATTGTTGCTGCGGCAGTCTATAACTTCTTTTGTCCTCTTGCTGCTGCAACAGATTGTCGCTTTGCTGCTAAGCAAGGGGGCCCAAACAAACCGGGTCAACAATGTAAGACTCCCATGAGTAGCAAAAGCAAGAAATAGATAAACAAAAGAAAGCATTCAGGGTGCAGCAAAAGGAGCTGCTGCTGCACTAGGAGCAGTTGCTGCTGCAGCAGGAGCAGCTGCTGCAGCAGCAACAATAAGTGGCGTCGGGACTGCTGCAGCTACTGCAAGGGACCTGAAAAGCCTAAACCATAAACCCTAAACCCTAAGTGCTAGTCTCCGTCGTTTAAGGGAGAAGCGAGAGCCAGAGCAGCGCTGCCCTTAAAGGGACAGTGTTTAGTGTTTAGGGTTTAGGGTTTAGGGCTTAGGGCTTGAGATGCGTGCATGCGCAGGCGGGGCTAAGCTGCTACCACTTAGCAGCAGCAGCAGCAAGGCCCCAACTTGCTGCCTTTTTGCTTTATAGGGGCTCTTACTTAAACAGATTTAGCTGCCAGGAGCAGCAGGAGCAGCAGCAGCTGCTGCAGCGGCTAAGAAACGAAAGCAGCGGCAACGCCGAGGAAGGCATTACGGAAGCGAAGCGCAGCAGCAGCAGCGGCAGCCGCAGCAGCCGCAGCAGCGGCAGCAGCAGCAGCAGGGAAGCTGAATCAAAAACTGAGGAAGAGCAGCAGAATGAAACAAAAGATGAAACATCTGGTGAAACTGAAGGAAGTTCCTTCGACTTTGGAGGAAGTGAGGCAAATTCAGATGTTCATTTAGTAGCTTTCTTATTTTTGTTTTATTGTTTATTGACCTCTACACGATATTAGGGGCTCATAATTTACAATGCACTATTTATCTATTTATTATTTATTACTGTCCACTGCTGTTTGTTATCAGTTTCTCCGTTTATTTTCTTATCTACTTTGCTGCTTCTTCTTATGCTTTTCTGCTTAACCGTTATCTTCAGGATTCAAACCCTACACCCCTAACCCTAAGCCCTAAATCCTATTCCCTGCATCTTAAGGCCTTAGCCCTTACCCCGTAGCCGAAAACCCTAAACCCGGGAAGTTCGTGCTAATTTGTCTGGAGGCTACTCCGAGGCCCGTTACGGCGCCAAAGCGCACAATGCAAACACTAAAACCCTAAATCCTAAACCCTAAACCCTAAAACCTCATTTCCTTGATTATGTTTGATTTACTTTTTGTTTTTTCAGGCAGTTCCTACAGTGCAGTTTCTCCGCAATTATCGAGTCGACAGCTCACTTTGGCGTCTTAGCACGAACGAAATAAAAGTAGAACAATGAAAACTAAATAAAACAAATAATAATAATAATAATAATAATAATAACGATAGTAATAACAATGGGAATAGCCTTGAGGCCCGGTCTGCTCGTGTTGGCCTGAAACGCATAGATGTTTCCGGTGAATGCAAAAAGGGTTTAGGGCTGAGGGTTTAGGGTTTAAAGATTTTTTTGTTCATTTCCCACTGACCCTTCTTATTGCGAGTGAATTCGTATGCATGCGTTCCTGCATGCCCTCCTTCTGTGTGTATACATATATATATATATATGTCATATATGTTTTCATACTTTTAAAATGATGAATATATGTTATTCTGTGGGAAAGCGTAAACCCTGAAACCTAAACCCTTAATTCTAAACCCTAGGCGGTGCGCCATCTTCTTCGCCATTTGAATCGGATATATCGCAAAACAGGACTCAGGAAAAACTTTCTCTGCTGTACTTCTTTACCTCAAAAGGATTCACTGCTGCGCATCTAGGGTTTAGGGTGTAGAGCTTAGGGTTTAGGGCGTAGGATTTAGGGTTTAGAGGAATACGAATTTTGCCGAAAGCTGGCTAGGCCTAGGGATTATGGGCTTGCAGCAGGTTGAATAGGAGCATACAGCCTTGCACCCTAACTACTGAAAACTAGACCCTAAACCCTAAACCCTAGACCCTACACCGTAGACCTTAAACTGTAGTTGCTGCAGCCAATCAACCCGTACCAAGCCAGATGAGTGCAGTGCTAGATTTGCTTTGTGAATATTAAGCCTATATTTATTTCGTTTACATATCAGTTCCGTGTTTGTTCAATAATTATTAGTCGCTTTGGAGGGGAGGCTTAGGCGGCTCTGTACCCACTACATTCACTGCCCTTTGCGACAAAAAAGCGATTTTTAAATTAAAAATTAAAGTTCGTTGTTTTTCTACAAAAAACGTGTTTAGAAAGCGCAAAGACATCGTAGGTGACGGTTCGCAACAAGCCGATGGCTCGATCAAGTGATGAGCGATGCGGTTGTTCGTGTCTCCAACTTTCGGGCTTCCGCTGTATATTTAAAATTACAAATCATTTAATTTTATTTTAATTTTGGATAAAACAATTTATTTCAATTAGAGATACTCAAGGATGCAATGATCCTTCGTATCTGCAGAATTGAGGGGGGGGCGGTGTCGCGCCATCGGCCGCCTTTCTGTCCTGCACTACCCCGATTCAGATCTTTGCCTAGAGTTCCTCTATGATCTTGAATTTGATGTTAAAGACATTTAAATAAAATAGGACAAATTGGAAAGATTTTAGCGGCCTTGATTGGAGGGCTCGCAGCGCTGCAGCCGCGCTGGCACGGGCAGTGTCTCTCATCAGTAACTTTGGTGTCTTTGTTGTATCTGCCTTATTAGCGAGCCAGAAATATTGAAAAGAGCAGATTTAATTAATTTTGCAGTCATATGATTTTGAATTTTACAGATATGCCGGGAGCGGATTAAGCTGTTTTAAAAACGGAACAACTGGCCAGACAGCAGTGCGGCTGCAGGCACCTCCCGCAATTTTGAATACTTTCAGTTCGTTCATTGTTTTGAATATACATTAGTCTTTGAAAATTGCATAGCGCCTGTTTATTGCATCTCTGATATCTAGAAGGCTCTATTCTGTTCAATCTTCTGGCTGCTCCGCCCCCAGAGCGTCTCAGGGCCTTCTGTGTTTCTCATCAACCGAAGACCTCCCTAATGCTCATGTCTTTGAAGTCTCACTGCATTTATGAAAACTAAAAGAAAGGAGCAGTACAAAATTTGGCGACAATTAAGTATGTTGCCCAGCTTCCTTGGGTGCTGCTGCCTGGAGCTGCGACAGGCTCAACGGCGGCTGCGAGGGGCAGGGAGAGTGCATTTGCTGCGTTTTTTTGGGTGATTGTGCATTTATTTGCTATTTTATTTCCCTCAAAGCTTCTTTATTTGCCCTGCGGAGGCCACAAAGATCAGAGGAGCTGAAAAAGGGGAGCTCCGGTGCAGCACCCGCTAGAAGAACTAGAGCTGCCCCGACGTCAGAGCCCCCTTCGAGAAGGCTCAGGCTCCCGGGGGGGAATCTTTAGAGACGGAGAGCTACGTCGCCCTTAGAAACTCTTTCTATGGAGGACTTGGGTGCCTTTGGGCCCCTAGGAAGCCCCCTATTGGCTGTTTTTGCTGCTGACTGCCCGCGGTCTGAAGAGGTGTTACGGGAGAACCGCAAGGCACAGCAGCTGCTGCGGGACTGGGGCAGCCTGACGCGGGTTGTGGCAGTGCCGCTGAGCAAGAGTTCGGAGTTTCGGGAGATGCTGGGAGCTAAGGGGGCCCCCCAGGGGGTCTCTTAGGGGGCCCCCAAGGAGGCCCCAGTGCTGCGGCTGTACCCTGGGGGCAGGGCCAGCAGTAGCGTGCCGTTCAGCAGATCCGGAGGCCCCGACGTGGCTGCTACAGAAATTACGTATTGGGTGTTGGCTGAGGAGGGCCGGGCAGCAGAGTTTTCTGCAGAAGATGAGGCGAGGCCCCGGGAGGCGGCTGGGGGGCTGCAGGCCACGCCTATTGGACCAGTGGTCCACGCGCGGGTCCACCGAGGCAGCGCAGAGGCGCTGTCGCTGGCGCAGCTGGCGCAGCAGCGGCAGCAGCTGCTGTCGAAGCCGACTTTGTTCAAAGTGCAGTTCGTGGAGGCGGCGGAGAAGGAAGAACTCCGGGTGTGCAGGCAGCTGCTGCCCTTCGACTTGGGCGAAGAAACTTTTCTCAGTTCCTTCGAACCCATATGGGGGCTGCGAGTAGTGCTGGCGCTGCTGCTGGAGGCTGAAAACAGAAAAGCGTTTTACGGCGAAGTGCCCGCTGGGCCTTTGCTGAGCCTCCGCGCGCGCTGCTGCCTGTACAGGAGAGTCGTTTTGAAAACTTGCAAGACACCGCGCAGCTGCTGATGGACTTATGAGAAATACAAATCGCAACTAGCCTTCCACATTGCCCGCACGAGCCTCAAAGAGGCCGCCAGGGCCAAGCAGCCCCTGGGGCGGGGCTGTCCTCAAAGACCTCAGGCCCAACCGCTGGACCTACCAGCGGGTCTCTGGGGCCTTGAGAGAAACCCCTCCCTTTTCGCAGCATTCCCTGGGCATGCCTCTTAGCTTTTACAGCCTCGACGCCTTTCTTGAGCAGTGGGCCAAGGGTACTCGAGAGCTGCACTTCAGGTCTCACCGGCTAGGGGCTGTGAGCCCGGGGGGACTTGTGAAGGAGCTGACTCACCACCAGTTCATCTAGACTATGCATGCAGCACCAAGGGCCCTCCTTGCAGTTCTTTACTACGAGCCCCGCTGCCCTGGTTGCGAACTCTTCCTCAACGCCTGGAAGCAAGTTGCTGCTGCCTTCAGCCAGAAGTAGCAGCTCCGCGGCCGCCTCCTGTTTGCGCAGCTCAACGCAGAACTTAATGATCTCATTGACTTCGATTTCAGGTCCAAATTGCCTGCCGTCGCGCTATTCCTCGAGAAGCCCCAGGCGACCGCAGGCGCCTCTACAGGGGGCCCCCCATAGTGGAAATGCTCGGCGACATTCTGCTCACGGCTGCAGCCCCAAGGAAGAAGTCTGAATCTTCAACTAACTTGAATTCAAATCCAAAAGGTAGTGAGATAAGATGCTTAATTTGACAGCTCATTAAATGTTGACAGAAAGGGAACTCACAGCGCCAAGAAACCGCGGCGAAAGAGTTCAGAAAAGACCCAAAATCTGCAAACGAGGACGCTGGGCTCTTGGCTTTTCCAACGGAAACGCATGCATGCATTCTGAGCAACAATACAAACTGCTTAAGCAACTGAGTCAAAGTCTTATTCCTTTCGTAAAAGAATTGTTTTATTCAGAACGTTTGCTGCTCCTTTTCGAAAAGGAAAAAGACGCCGCTTCTGAACTTTAATTGTGCACGAAATGGAAAAACAACTCAGAAACCGTATTTCAGCTTGTCAAGCAATCTTTTTTCCTTTGAGTTCTTGCCTGCAAACTGGGCTTCACCTTATAAACAAAAGCAGCAGCAGCAGCTGCAGCAGCAGCTTTCCTTTTGGAAAGAAAAGCGGGTCGCCTTTGCGGCGCTGCTGCTAGCTTTAGGTGCACCTCGCGTCGCAGCCAGCAGCCACTCTCAGCTGTTGAACTACTGAGATTGATTAAAGTTTGCAATTTGCATGCAAGTTTTGAGACAACGAAGCATATTTGTTATCAAAAACCACGAAGTACATTTTATTTCTTCTGCCTGGAAAGCCCCAAATTTTTTGACCTCAGCACAACAGCTCAGCTCTTGCGACTTTCCGAGACTCTTTCTCCACTTATTTGCCAATGATGTGCAACAAAG
>NW_013652203.1:0-7618 GCF_000499385.1 Eimeria necatrix
CCTCGACGCTCATCAGCAGGAAACCACAGCCTCCCCATGTTCATAGCCCGCGCACACCATCACCCAGCACGTCGGGACACAGACACGTCCTATGAAGAAACAGGCTCTCTCCGAAATGAGGATCTTGAGCCTGCATCTGCTTCACGCCGACAGGTTCGGCAGTCGTTCATATCGGATCCTCGACAACGCGTGCTCCTCACACGAACCAACTCGGCAGAAAAAGAGAAACACAGTCAACACGCACACGAGTACGAGGAGCGCAGAGCAGGGCCTCGACGCTCATCAGCAGGAAACCACAGCCTCCCCATGTTCATAGCCCGCGCACGTCAACAGCCATCTCATGTGCCTGGAGGCATCAATGGTACTGTGGCGTGTACTCCAGGAAAAAGTGTGAGTGATCTTCGACTGTTCATTTCACAAGGGGAGTTTTGTAGCATAGCATGCTGCGCGGACACGATTGTGGCTGTCGAGTTTATCGCTATCGCTTACAGTTAGAGCACATGCGTGTTTTCTTGAAGCTTCTCAGTTCTTTTCTGAAAGAGTGTTTCCTTTTCCTGCGTCACCTAAACACTAGATCTTGTGCCAAAATTGAAAGACTCAGAGGCAATCAGTTGCTAGCCGTGCGACCCATGTATCAGGCTATTTTGTTAAGTCCTCATGCAAACCGCGAGCACCGAGAATTAAATTCTCCTTGGAGCCCCGTTGGTCGTCCTGTAGATGAAGAGCACAACAGTCAGAGGCATACGGGTCAACAAAAACAGAGAAACATGAGGACGTTTGTGAGCTGTGATCCGCTGAAACCATACATTTCACCTTCAAGTAATGCTCCATTTGAAAGCGAAGGACCGCACAAGTCAGGCGAAGGTTTGTTACGACAAAAAGGGGATACTGGGTATATCTGCTCGTCGGAAGACGGTACGTGATGTTTGCTCCACTACTTCTGCAAGGGGACGCTCATAGCAGCTGGAAACATTTCCAAGTCTGAGCAACTAAAAAGTGCGTACTAGTGCTCAGTTTAGTATGCTCTGCTTTTCAGACAGCACTCTGTGCTCGCTGCATGCGCCTCCAGGAATCGTTCTGCACGCGTCTGGGAGGCATCCTGGAAGTTCGGTGGTAGACGCAGATAGCGGTTCGAATATATATCCTGGGATGCTCGCTGTGCCTGAAACGCATCCTGTCATCAAGCCGCCGGCTTTCAAAAGATTTTTGGCTTCAAGCATGGTATCTGGAGCACAGCTGGCGCCAGACTCGACAATGACATACAAAGCAATAGAGCCACCGTCTAGTCTTAATCCTAACCACGCAAACTTCATTAACCGATCTCCATGCCTGCCTTCAAGTTGTTGTCTGACACACGACACATGTACATCTTCTGCACGGGAAAACGCTGACGAAGGCTTCGGTTGCTTTCCGCTAGGAGCACTCCGACCTCAACCAGTATTTAATTGCCCCCATATGCTACCAAAGGACTGGCTTCAGCAACGCGACTCAATCTCACACAGAGAACTTCACACGTACTGTTCCGTTGACAAAAGTGGCGTTCATGGGACCAGACCCAACAATGAGGCAACAAGGCAACTTCTAGAAAAACCTGGCTACAATGGGCTCTCAAACCCTCCGGTTTACTTACAACTTAAGCAACCTGTAGCCGCAAATCGGTTACCATTCGGGTTTGAATCGTCCTCAATTCCGGGAGGTTCCGAGGAAACTCGAACAGTTTTTTACAAGCGTTGCCCGTTGGAAGATGAAGCTAGTCTTTTTGTGGTTCTTGAGCCAACAACACGCGCACTGTGTTTCAGAGGCCTGTCTGGCAACAGTGCCGGGGCGAAAAGAGATGCGAAATCTGTGAGACATCGAGCTTGTGAAACAGAGGAAGGCGCGCCTTTCTGTTTTCTTGAGAATCGGCTTGTGGAAGAAAACCTTGTCAACCGCGCAAAACAACAACTGTGGCAAACTATATACGCAGATCCCGAAGTGAAGGCATCTCACCGAAGTGCCAGTTCACCGCGCTTTGAACAAGGTACGCTATTCATCCTTTTGCTCACTCACCTTGTGCCAGTTCACCGCGCTTTGAACAAGGCATGATGTTCTTTTTTTGCCACCTTTCAAGCTGTAAAGTTGAATTTTGCTTTCCCAAGTATTTTGCTTTGCTTGAGAGCCTAATTTTCTACACGGCGGTAGCTAGCTGTGTTTGGTCAAGAAGTGTGGCTGGTGGCGTCCCCGCCAGCATCTGCATCGTCAGAGGAAGGAAAATAATCGTGCCTCCTGAACAGCTCCCATCATTTGCAAAGCAAAAACTCCAAGGCTTTTGTGTGAGCGATGTGCTACGAAAAAATGAAGGACGTTCAGTCCATCCAATTCCTAACCGGCATACGAGGCAGCTAGCACATTTAGTTGTGTAAATGTTTCATGCTGCAGACTGCCGCAACGCAACAAGAATTGGGATGCTTGGTAAGCGTCTTCGAGGACTTTCAAACAGGGTTGAGCGAACATCTTAAGGTCTCACAAGGGTTGTGCCCATGGCTGCTACTAGAACCGTGCAGCCAGCCCGAGCTGCCTCAAGCTGCTACAGTCAAACCGAGCAGTCATGCTGACGATATGTCTCATGAATCCACTGAATGTTCTGTTCACAACAGCGTGTCTGTGTGTCGACTTGTGTGCCATGAAGCCCCCGAGAGAGAACGGTCACAATGTCAACATCAGACAAAGAGTGGGCCTTCGGTGATGATTCAAGCAGGCTCAACGCAACAGGAGGCCCTTTCGGAGCGCTGGAAAATGCACGTTCTAATGAAGCAAGTACAATGCCCAGCAGTACTGAACGGGCATATAACTAAAGCACAGCAACAACCACACCAAGATACGGCAGGCGTCTGCCAGCCGATATATATGGGAACTTCATGAAATAAATAATCAGGTGAGTGTCCATTTTTCATGTAAAAGCGGGGATGCGCCAGAGATAGAAAGCTAGGAATATCACTTAGTGAAGCACACCACACGGAAACGCACGTTTGCGAGTGCCGTGTCTTGTTCACAATAACAAAAAGCTATTCTGCAACATCGACTTGTAGGTTGTTGAAAGGAACTGTGTGCGTGAAAGGCCAGCATCTTCGCGATGCTGCTTTTGTATCAAGCGGCCATTAGCGGTTCTGATTTTGAGCTGTGTCTGCACTCAGCCCCCTTCTCGTGCCTCTCCGGTAACCGTATAGCAATCCTTCAGGCTAGCAGCATTTTCAAACTATTAATGCTTTTTTAAGGGAAAATTCAGGTCTAAGGTTTCCTAAACGGCCTGCAATGATAACGGTTCTTGTGCTTAGAACCCTTCTTGGCATCCGTAGGCTGACAAAACTACAAACGCTGCGATTAGTCTCTTATAGCAACGGTACATCCGAATAGCACACAACCAGAATGAGTGGATAAACAAATTAATGTTTAATGCAAGTACGCCGCAGTAAAGGGCGATGGGCAGAAAAAATATATCAAAATAATACAAGCTCCAGTCATTTTTTCCAGCATCTTGCGGATACTGGAAAAAATTCATTTCGCAGACGGATGCTACACGACAGTCACAAGCGCAGGAAGATGTTAACACAGGCCTCACTTGAAATCAATGAGACCTGCGTTGACATCTATTGTGCCGATAGCGACATGGTTCTACGACTTTCTAAATAAATTGCCTTACCAGAACCTTGCTCGAAAGTGAGTTGGCAAGATTCATTGATGGGTCTGGTAAAGAGCTTGTTTGCCTAGCAGGCACTCAACACGGGGAGCCTCCATTAGGGCGGCTGGAAGGCACCGCAAACTTCATAGAAAGAATTTATCAGAAACCTTGATTTCCAGGCTCTTCTCCGGCCATTCACAGCTCATCGGAGAAGCAGTGCTCTAAGGTGTTGTGGTCACAAAGGTACAGCTGAGTGCCTCGACTAAACTTGATCAGCTCGCTTCGCTGGTGCCTGCTAGAAGTACTTTCACACAAGAAGAGTTTAATCTTTCAGGTTGTTCCCGCTTGCACGAGTTGAATTCTTCCTCCTGAAGAAGGTCCTAAAAGGATACCATGCTGGATTTCTCTGGTGCCGCAGATGCGCGTGACAAAATTTCTGAAACTTTGGCCTGTACCACTGTTGAGCAATAGCTCGACAAATTTGAAGAAACGCCAGCATTCTATTCAAGCGCACCTGTCACATCAGCAGCAATTAAATACAGCCAAGAAGTAACAATATTCCCTGCGCGACCACACAGTGGTAGAACGAAAAGGCGTTCTCACGAAACGCGATGCCTCGTCCAAGCGGATGGAACCTAGGCAAAGAAATACAAAATTATGGTTAACCTAAAAATGAAGACAAAATTTGTATTGGAATGCAAGGACCTTATCAGATAACCTGGTGCCATCGTTACGCTTTTATTTGTAAGGCTGATGTGCCTGTATCAGCAGCGAAATTCCCGTTAGGTATTGCATGCTTCTCAACTGTATTGCCGTGGCAAGTTATCTGTAACCTAAACACGTTGGAGAGCCTGGTCAAGCAAGGTTTCTAATAGGGAAACTAAATTTGAAATGTGCTCCGTCTAGGAACGTGCGAGGTCTGCAGTCCACAATTCACTCCATTTAGCTTCACTCAATGACTTTAGGTAGGTGATAACTGGCCGGTCATCCTGCTTGGTACAGACAGTTTGCGCAGTGCCCATAACCAAGAACTGAGTCTCAAGGCCTTCTTTAAGGGCTGAAGCACGTGATCGGCATCTGCGCCTGCCATGCCGCTGATTTTCTGGAAGCGGATGAGACAGCTTACTAGCACATTAATGGTTGTAAGAGTTGGCGCTTTGATGGTTGCGACATATTCTCCTTCGTGCTCAGGAGGTTTCCACATTTATCACGATAGTTACTAAATGTGGGGATTCGGTATACATTTGAAGGGCACCAGAGCTTATTGCCCTGCTGCGGTGTGCAACTGCCTCTGGTAAACTGGTTGATTCCGAATAAGTGCTTCTGAGTCTCGGCAGCATGCGTTGGTCTCCACACAATCAGTAATATATTTGTACACGCAATGCAACTGAAACTTTTGCGCAAGACGTGAGCATGTGAGTCTAACGCAGCCTTGTGCTTTGTGATTGTAATGGAACCACAGCAGCTGCTGTTCAGCGGCCATACCCGCAGAACTACAGACATGGCACAAGATGAGAAAGCACAAAAAGAAGAGGTGCCTTCGGACACAGGAAATGCGCCAACGCCTCCCACAACTTTCTACAGGATATGCGAAAACCGCGTCAGGTACGACCTTGAGTGCGGCCTTATGCACAATTCCAAATTTGGTGCGAATACTCGACACTTGATTTCACCGTACGCCGCCGGTTGCTGTGGCGCGACTGTGGGGGTATTCTGCTACCAAACAGCCACATAACTGCCTTGGACAAGGGCAGTAGACGCAACAATGCAGAGCTCCTATTCTGCATTGTTGAAACGCGTCTGGCATAATGGCATTGCAAGTGAATGCCCCATTATTCTGAAAATGGCGAAGCGCCTTCGCGTCTGTTTTCTCCTATTATGAAACGCAGCGGATAGAGAAGTCATTTGCGTGTTGTTCTGGCTAAATGGCACCAAACCGTAAGCTCTCGGATAGGCGCAGGGAGGCCTATCTACTGCGTTGTACTGCTTTCCAGAATCCTGTGCGCTCTGTTTTCAGGTACAGCAGGCATTGCAGTTCTTGATCGTGAGTGCAGGGTACTACCTTTGCTGGGGTAAGAGCCGAACAACGCATGCAGCCAATTTGCTCCCCATAAGGGGAATACACTCTGCGGGCAGGACTCGCCGAAAAAATTCGCCATGAAAAAATCCACAGTTGCACAGGAAATGGTGATTCCCTCGCAGATGCGACCGAGAGAGCTACACCTGAAATTGAAGGCCCCTTCACCTGTTACCACTGCGAAATGAACCCCAGTGAAACAGTGTAGATGAATAGGCAGATAGAACTGTTGTGCCGCCTGGAAGTGATATCACATCGGTTCACATCACTGTAGGCAGGAAATGAATTATGCATGCGAGTTGCCGTACAGAGTAGCACAACCCTGGAGGGGCTAGATACAAAAGCGCTTCATTTTTACACTTTGCCAAGTGACACTTGCAGATTTGATCAATCATTATAGCTTTTAGAAGAGAAGAAGTTAAACTGCCACCCCATTTTCTAGGATAGAGGGCCCGGCGGTGGGGAGTGAGATGGTTGCTCTGATTTGTGAAGAGTATTCAGGAGCTTCTTGTATTCTCCATACATTTGTATCTGGAATAAACAGTGAATGAATGATTCTCCGTAGCGCTTAGTAGGAGCTCTGCATTGCGTAGTGAAAGGCCCGCTTAGGGGTTACCGAACTCCAACCTGGCTACAGATATGTACGGCAAAGTCACCCAGTAAGGTGTTGCGAATGCATTTTGTTACTTTTGTACGTGTCTTCCTCCTCCAAGAAGACGGTGTGTGTTTGTACACCTCGCCGCTGTCGATAGCTGTGACACTGCCAGCCCCAAGCTCTCCCGTAGCTCTAGAGCACGGAGTTTACAGTTAAAGCAAACAATTCGAGTTATGTGTGCCTTTTGTAACACTGAGTCTTACAACGCTTGGATGTTGTTCCCGCGCAGCATTCGAGTGCTATGCACCATACAGAATACCTCTGGATGGGCAGCAAAGGATAGCGTTTTCTTAAAACAGGAGAAAAAGAACGTTGGAAGTGGACAGTTGCACCTGACACAACGGAGCAAACAGAGAGATGCGTTTGGAGGCTTGGCCACTCGCCACAAGGTAGCAATGCCCGTTTGCGCACACCCTTCTTGATTCAAGTACTCACAGCTGATTTCAGACGACCCGCAGCAAAGAGTCCCAATGTACAAAATCCCTAATTATAAAATGCATATCGTGCCCAAAATCCCTAATTATAAAATGCATATCGTGCCAAAAAAGTACTCAGCAATCAGACGGAAGCCTCATGATCATAGCAACCCTAAACTGCACGATCTGCAAGCTTCGTTTTCTCACGATGTTAAATGTCTACAAACAATAATGGCACCATCTAGCACTTGCGTCGGTAGTTCTCGAGGCCACTAAGTAGTGTATAGCTACTTGTTGCAGAGTCAAGCAATCCTAAAGGCGGATCATACTGTAGCGGCTTTCCGAGGCATTGTGTGCCAGGTGACGAACGTGAAAGTAAAGTGTAAAGTGAAGGTTTGGAGGAAACGTTCCGTCTCATTTAAAGATACTTTCCCGTAGTATCGTTTCTTTGGGATTCCATGGGACTTCCCTTCTATAAGGGTTGTGGACCCCTTTAGTTTTTGCATACGGGCCTTTCTGTGCTCCCTAGAGTATGTGTAGTGCACGGCGCCTACTGCTGCGACTATGCTGTTTCCTGCCCCTCTACAGGTCTACATACTACACCTAGAATAGCCCCATTTCTCGGTCTCTATAGCTTTATTCCGTTGAAATACGACAATTCAAAAAGTGCCTCCAATCTGTCTCTTCGATTCGCTCCCTTCTCGGAGCTTACCCCCTAGACCCTAGGGGAGGAGGTCCGCATTGGTGCCGGCGCTATCGCCAGCCCCAGTCTCTACACAGCTTCCGCACATTTCACGTTTTCATTAGAACTG
>NW_013652204.1:0-7434 GCF_000499385.1 Eimeria necatrix
CACGCCAAAGATCACGAATACTGTGACACGAGGAATGGCGTCCTCGACAGACTGACGAGTAACCCCATTCCAAAGAATTGAACGCCTTGCATACTCCGCGCAGGACTACGATTTTATCACATACTGGCTGGGCTCGATCAGACGCTCGACAAGGTACACAGCGACTCTGGTAAGCGCACTGTGCACTATACACAGCTTCCTGCACATTCAACAACTCGACTAGCAGAGCTATCCAAGCCTAGCAACCCTTCCAACAGAGCTTAGGGCATTTCAGTACGATGTGTGCACTATACGCAGCGTCCTGCACATTCAACAACTCGACTAGCAGAGCTATCCAAGCCGAGCAACCCTTCCAACAGAGCTTAGGGCATTTCAGTACGATGCTTGTGAGAGCCGAGCAACCCTTCCAACAGAGCTTAGGGCATTTCAGTACGATGCTTGTGAGACGAATTCGAAGCAGCAGGGACATCTCAAAATGAAATCGCCATTTGTGTCGAGTGAGCATAAGAAGGCGTCGCCAACAAAGACAAGCAGCGACATCTCCACCAAGCATTTGGCCCACTGAATCGTCAGCAGTGTGGCTTCAGATGTTGAGCTTCGGAATCGCAGGGAGGATGGCGAAAGCCATGGACTGAAACGCGGCGGAGCGCATGGGGCTCTACAAATCTACTGTGCTGTAAGGAAGGAGACTGCGCAATGCCTATACATACAGGCTGCAGCGCAAAAATGCAGCATGTTTTGGATCCTCGCGATTTTAATCCTGTTTTTTTGCAGTTAGCTTAGCAGGCTTTATGCGCGAATGTGTTGTGCCGTTGACTACCTTCACGGCATATCGTTGCAAATCATTGCGAACGAAATGCCAAAAGATGCGTTCCTGCAAAGGGCAAAATGTTAGAATTACGGGTGGAGAGATCTGGTACCATCCTGCATTGAGAAAGCAGTTTGTAGGATCGCTCGATGATGTCCAAGGCAGCAGGAGGCAGCCAAAATTGAAATCCAATAGAATAGGGAAAATCACATCATACGGAAGTTAAATGAAAAGTGAAATGCTGAGAGCCGAATAGCGCGGCGTACATATTCTATGAATAGTATTCGAAAAACTCCCAAGAACCGTCGCCTACTCCCTGCAGAATCGATGCCATTGCAGTCATAGTTTAACTACAAGTCTTCATAAAATGGCATATGCTGTCGCAAATAGATTGACTTCTTCCACTGCCTAGCTGAACATTTCCTCCACGTGAGAGAAAATGCTCAATCCCTAAGGCACTCCTGGGTAGTTAGGCTCATGGGCAATATTGTTTCTCTTACTGGCTGGATGGAACATGCGCTGTTCAGAAAAGGCTCGAAAGCGTTCGACAAACGCGTGTCGCTACTCTCACAAGCATAAACACATACACTTGTCTTGTCCGAAGCGCAATGCGCCCCGAGGTGTACAAGAAGAACAATGATCACCATCGAACTCCAACAGCTGCGAGTGCTGCAATGAGGGGCCACGGCAGCTGCAGAAATCTTTCAAGATAGACAGCATTTATGTCGAATGGGCCCAACGAAACTGCGTTAGCAAACTTCGAACAGTAACAGCGTTTTCTCTGAACACTATTGTGGGACACTACAACAAGAGCATGTCTTAAAGCTTGCCGCTCCAACTTCACAACATGCATGACACAGATGCTGGCTCGAAGAAAACTGATCTTTGTGCATCTCTATGGCCTTCATCTGCCTTGTAAACGTGCAGGCGGCGCCTTTACATACAGGCTAAAGAGCCACACATATTTCAATTGCGTATGTCCTATCCAATTTTGGGGTGTCCGCACGTGAAGCGATATACATCCAAGCTCGAAGCACTAGAGCATTGCACTGTAACACCCCGCAATACGAGATCAATTATCATGGAAGGGTAGCAGCTACACGGCGGTTTGGCAGCGCGTAAAGCTCGACAAAAAGGAGCGTCGCGCGAGGAATGCTGCTCTCAAACGAATATACCGTGGAAGACCACTGTATTTAAACGCTCCTGATCAGGTCAACGCGAGCAAGAAGCAGCCGAGACGCATGCTTGTAGAAGCAGAACATCTCTTAAATGCGCATGCTCAACATCAGCCAATGTGCATACAGGGATCGTGACTGCAAACACGCCCTCCGCAAAAAAATGGCAAGTCGCCATATTGATGGCTAGGCATTATATTTACCAAATTCGCAAGAGTATTGGAAATCGCAACCTACTCCCTGCAGAGCCAGTAAGGCTTTAGTGGTCAAATGGGCTTTTCACGGAAGGAGGACCCATGCCACAGTTATATCAAAAGAGCGCGAAAAGAAAAGTTCTATGACGCAATGTCCCCTAAACCCTACAGACTACCTAGGGAATTCTTGCACACTGAGACTATGATTGATTCGCAGCCAAGCCCTACAGGTCCCAAAATACAAATTTGTTAACGCGCACGTTCATGCCTAACACAGTATCCCTTACCGACTGCGTTCCACGCTCCCATATTTTTTGTCGTAAAATACGGTCAACGCACCTGCAAAACACACTCCGTGGTTCGAACAAATGTCCCCGCATCCAGTAACACTGGGCTAAGAGCTATTCCGCTGGAGCTGCAGACCAAGCAGAAAGTTCGTCGTCTCACTACAGTTGCCACAGGAAAAAGCCGAAATTACAGCATCATGCATGAAAAGCCCCATACATGTCAAATAATTCTATAAAGGGTGACAGAGTCAACTTCGAAAAGCGATATCTCCAAACATTCTTTTGAGGCATGCTGTTGCCGACAGCTTTAGAAGCCTGGCGTTTGACATTCACAACAGACAGTACACAAACGCTAGCTTTAGAAATATCGGCCTGTGCCTACTTGTGTGGTAGTGTTTTACTTTGTGAGGAAGATGCCAGCGTCTGTTGTCTTGCTGCCCAGTGCCTTCAATGTTTAAGCTGTTCAAGCGTCCGCCACGAAGTAACCCACCGCTCTTTTTGGTGCTTTGTGCAGCCCAGCATCGGGCACCGGGCACGCCTCCGCCCAGTTCTTCATTTCTTTAAACTTGGTGAAGATAAAAAATAGCTTGTTTGTTTTATTTAACAGGCACTACCCAAACAGTGTGAATGCATCACGCGTGAGCGTGCTGTCTTGTTAGTAGAGGCGCTGAAGCTGTAATGCTTCATGGCGGCAGGCTCGAAGCCTTCAAGGAGCTGAGGGTCGCGTGCACTTTCGTTTTTCTTGTTGATGGCGGTAGACGAGAAGAGGATTTCGCCACTGGATGTGCGCCTTGTAGGTTTGGCAGCTGCGTGTTCGTTTCGTAGGATAGCCCAGAAAACGGGATTGGGCAGCCAGACCTTGTCCTTGCACGTCAAACACTGTTGTGTGCAGCTGACTTGCGCGAGTGTGATTGAACTTCGCTGCTGCTACTCTCACAGGCTGCATTTAGATAATACAGCAAGCTCTGTGTGCATGCACTCCGCTTGTTTCTTTGTATTATGTTTGGAAGTGAGATAATCGGCTTCAAAGCCCGACACCGTGTGATGTGGCGCTGGTTGCAATTAGCACCTTGACAGACAGCGCATCGTTTCTAGCATCAATAAACAAGCGAGCGTCAGCTGTCTGTCTGTTGACGATTTAGACCACAAAAGCAACACCGCAGTCTTCAACTCATTATATGAAAATGGAGGAAATGCCCATGTGTTCAAACACAAAACTAGGACGAAACATGAATCTTTGTCTCATGTCACACTGCCAAACATGCTGCACCTGTAATTGCTGACGGCATCCTATGTCAAAATTATTTCGAACGGCTGCGTTTTTTTAGCAAGAGATTACATGAACCACGTTTGAAACGCCTCTATACTTCGTTTCTTACTCCCTGAAAAGCCAACCACTTCAGCTAATCGTCAGTTGTACTTTGCATGGGTAACAGAACCACATTACAGCTACGTCAGAAGGTCAATTTTGTGAGGCATAACTTGTTGTGACCAAGCAGACGCAAAGGATGCATTCAGCTTGCTTCTGCTGCTCAAGGCAGAAACCTATTCCAGTGTAACGGGATCAGAAGGAATAGTCCGTGAGACGCAACTCAGGAGTCCTCCCAAAATCGTGAGGGTGGTGAAGGCGTGAGACGCGAACAAAGTTTTCTTTAAGCCGAATGTTTAGAGGGCAGCATCTGGTTTCTCAGAAAAATTGATGTAGGCTTCAAAAGGACGATTGCCTTTCTGGGCAAAACACTAGGATTCACGCTTGCGGATCTATGTGTCTATTCTAGCATTTTTGATGGTGCATCACTTCCCCACGAAGCGCACAGCGAGCTGGAAATTTGTAGGTATGTCCAAATCCTCAACGTTCAGCGTCTACATTAAGAGTGTGGCATTTTCGGGACTTGCGTACAACCTGAGATACAACAATGCGGGGTCGTTCGTCAAAAATCCTGGTTGCGAAGTATGACACAACCGTTCAACGCTACCAGCAAGCCACATGCTGGGTATAAAGCCAACAAGCCAGCACACAACGCGCCTACTTTCCGGAATAGAACATTGGGCTTCAAGATTGCTGAAAAATATATAAATGTTTTACTCTGAGTTTGCACTACACCGGGGAATCGTTCGCACCAGTAGTTTCAAGCTATTCCGTATGGTTCTCCAGTCGATCATATGCGCCACGCATCACCAACACCTACAGGCCGCGCTGGATTTGGAGGCTAAATAACCGCGCACGCAGCATCTTGCGCACACACAATGCCTACAAACACTCCACGCCTGGGACCAATGCTGAAAGATCCCCAGAACCTAGCATCCACCGTTGCAAAGCAGTTTTAGAAGCGGTGCTCATCAATAGAGCAACCCATGAACCTAGATAGGTGGAGTAGTTAGGGGGAAGGGAAAGGCCTATAAAGCACTAAAAAATTAAAGTTATGAGTCTGAGAGCTCGTGGCAACTCGCTGCTGGACTAGCGTGTTCCGATATCACTGAAAGTTCATTAGGCGCCAAGTAGCTGAGCAGCGAAAATGGGCCTTGGAAAGCTGCAGCATTGCTCTCGTAAGGCGAATATGCGTTTTAATTCCTGACTCCACACAAAAGCAGCCTGCCCAGCAACGCATAGCCCAAAACGCTAGAGGTGGCCATGGTGCTGTCGCACATTCGCGCGCAATGCGTATTTGCGTAAACTACTTTGAGCGTGTCAAAAACTAGGCCTCTCATTAGACAAGACGCAATTACCTTATGACGTCGTATCGCAGCATTTTAACAGTGACCTCTGGAGGAAATGATTCAAAAACAGATGCTATAACAGTTTCTGCCTTGAGTCACTTCTAAACTAGCATATGGCGACACACTGCCTGAATGACACAGCAAGCTCTCAAAACAGGTGAAATATATTCACTGTGCTTGCTATCCATGCGTGTTTGGGCGTTAAAAAAGAAAATCAATGTGTATCTAGCGAAACTATATATGAACAGAGTCAACGAGTAGCTTGTTCCTCAGAGTTTATTCTAATCTCAATTACAGTTTCTTAAGAATTGTGCAGCTTGGGTTGAGTGGGTGCGCAGTTAGCCCTCCTTGTGCGAATAGATTTGGATCTATGCTTCAGTGTACAAAGATAATCAGGTCACGCAAAACAAAATGTTGATGAGTACTAAAATTTGAAGCGCGCTGTGAGTTCAGCCCACCTTTGCCGGGGGCATGAATTATTTACCAGTGAAACAAAAATACTTTTCATGAAAATATCACTTGCAATTGATGGAAGTCCTTGTGTAATGTAAAACTCTGTTCACGCCTCAGATGCAAGTGCTTGCACACTTCGCACCACAACGGCGATTTGAGAATTAACGGAACTGTAAGAAGCTTTCTGCCATTCGCCTTCTTGTGGTAAATCAGAATAACGTCCAGTGATCCTACAAGCTGGTCAAAGAAAATGCCAATCGTTCCGCAGCTTCCCGGCTTGATAGATGCAGCGATAGCATAAGACTGACTGAAAGTCAGCCGTTTGCTCCGAAAATCCCACAGGTGAAGCACTACGTCAGATTATGACAAACTAACATTTTGCAGCTCACTAGAGTGCTGCGAGCGGCATGTGGATTGCATAAATGCTGTATGGCCTTCTTTTCTGTTGCCATTGGGACTGAAGCGGTGGCGCCGACAAAGGATGATGTACTTATTGGCGTAACACCACCAAAATCTGCGACATATCTTGCAAGCAGGCACACTTATTTCGGACCTGGCATGAATATCACAGTAATGTCTCAGACGCCAGGCCATGGAACTCAGGACTAACAGCCACGCTAGTAAGGGCATATAAGCCCGCTGGAAGACAAAGACTTCAACTGCTTCACAAATCTCACAATACAGAAAATACCGGTGCCTCTCTGCTGTCTGGTTGGCCATCGCAGCGCATGCAATTATCAAGCATCTCCTCCGTGTTGGCAGCTACCATAGCTCACGGAACAAAAAGACTTAATGCCTTCAAACTGCATGCTCACCACAGCACCCCAATTTACAGCAGACGCATACGTGAATATGCGACACTCTGAATGCTAAACAAATGCAATATGAAATGCTCAGCTGGATTCTAAGAAAAGCGGATGCATCGCCTCTACCGCCACGACTTCTCGATACTTCCTTTTAAACAAAACATACGTACTGCAATGCCAATATTCAGTATCCAGCAAAGACGTATTCAGGTGACGTGCTTCTCTTCAGCGCGCTATTGATACCGCGAAGAGAGGATGCAGTTGAGCACATATCATGCTCACTGGGTCTCCTCATCGGATTTTGATGTCCGTGCTTAAGGGGCTAACTAGAATCCATGCACGAGAAAACTCCGGACAACATATGAGAGCGCACACCCGCTATCTCCAGGACACCCCGATACTCCCTCACTAACAAAACGTACTTTCTACAAGGCCAGTACCCTGCACGAACCTGTTCACGTGATATGTTTCTCTTCCGCACCCTTTATATGCCGCTGCAGAGGAATGATGCAGCGCATCACGTATGGTGCTCAGTAGGTCCCCCCGTCAGATTTTGATGTCAATTAGGAACGGCCAACGGGCAGTTACTCAAATTGTTCACAGCCACACAGGCGAACAATGTGACGACTACACTGTACACAGCTGCAAGTGCATACGACAAGGTTTCGTAATCCCCGATTGTGTGCAAAAGTGACGCCTTTACAGGCTCTACAAATGAAACAGCAAAGCGAAAAACTTCAGCGTAGATAGGCAAATGCTCTTTTTATCGCGCGATGCGTGCATCCAGGAGAGAGATGGTTTTGGAAAGCCTGACTGAGTCACACCCTTGTGCAACGACTGCAGCCCTGCATACACACAATACAAAGAGCTTTGCCACACCGCCCGCGTCATTTAGGCCCCAAACGTGATTCCCTACAATGTCTCCCAGTTCAGTTCATCACGTCCCAACAACCGCTCAACGAATATAACTGCGTAACAGTTCGACCTTTACAA
>NW_013652205.1:0-6574 GCF_000499385.1 Eimeria necatrix
TGAGGACACACTTTCTGTTAATCCAGTTCGTGTCGGCTCGAGCTTCGCAGCAGCTTACGGTAAGAGTTTTAACGCCATAAATTAACGATGCCCCTGTGAGTACTGTAGAAGTCACGGTTTTTCGCCAAAGCATTTACGGCGATTTCTGGCTTCAAGCGTACCTCCTGAAACGCATTCAACATCTACAGTTGAAGTCGTGCGTCATACCACGAGAGCTCCCCATTTTCGTGCAACGGCATTTGCTGCGTTATTGGCAGGCAGTTCCACGTGCCGGCTCGTTGGCTGCAAAACACGGTATGGCAGGCGCAGCATCTTGTTTTCAACGCGACGGTAACAAAGATAGTGTTGAACGGTAGACGGCGAGATAACTGAGTTCACTAGCGCATTCGACTAGCTGCCAGGCAACACTTTCCAAGAATACCAAGTGAGCCAAACTCAAGAAGTTAGGATTTGTGTATCCGTGTCCAGAAAGCGCATATACGTCCATGAGGGTCTGCATCGACTCTGTGCGGCAGCTGCCTAGAGAACCTAGCTGTACAGATGCGAAGATGCTTTCGCGCGTTTCTATAAGGCTGCCTATATCCTGCATGCACACTACCTCAAAGTAATTATTCCACTCAATGCTTTCGCGGTTTTCTCCAGGCTTGGCGTCTGTGGGGTCAGCAAACTGGCATTTGCAAACAGATTGAATGTCTTTTTTAGCACTAGCCTCTTGTTGTCCTCTGTTGCCAGTACCTGCATAAGCTTCATGAAATAACAAATAATGATCTGTACATGCTCTAGGCCTCTTCCCCATGCAAGAAATGCACCTGCAACCACTTCTGCCCAATCGACTCCACTGCTCGTAAAGAAAATACGCCAGTGCTGCACAACCTTACAAACGCCCGCTCAACGTGTAGTAGTATCTTCCTGCACGACAAGAGCACCAGGCCACCATTAACAAGCAGCTATTGTCGAAACTTAGTGATATGTCATACAAACCTACGACACACGTACCAGCTGCATGTTCCAGCTTTCAGAGCAAGCATGCACGTTCCACAGCGTCATGCTATGCAGTTCAAACGTACTCATGCACTTTAGTTCGTGTTAGAGTAAGGGTAGAGGTTCTCATGGAAAGGCATCCTTTTCGAAAACTGCTGACGCTTTTCCGTCAACCTCGACAATCATATTCCCACATGAATGCTTCTTCCAAGCTGTTGTGTGCTACGTGAGATTCCCCTCAACATAACACAAAAGTGCTACTAAGAAGACTATGTGTCAACCAAATACTGCGCGGCACTTCAGAACTGCGAGTTTTAACTGTTCTGCCTCTGGTCTTCGAGACAACTTCGCCAATATTGCGCGCTTCCCCAAAAAGTGCGTTGACGTCCCACAGGCCCTAAAGTTTACACATAAAAGGTTTTAAGATCTACACGAATGTTCTCTCACAAAATATCAGCGCACCAGCTGCATTTCCCGCAGGTTGAAATACGCCTTCACCAAAAAGTGACCTTGTACTATCGCTCTGCTGTCTGCAGAAAAATGCGTTCCCTCACGTGCCTGAAATGGAGGAGGCCATTTGCTTTGCCTTAACCCCAATTGTTATTCAAGGCCCCCTCATGCACTTTTAGATGCCTTGGGCAGGTTAAAACGCAAAATGTTTTCGAACCGTAAGGGAAGAGCGCTTAATGTTCGCTGACGTGACCAGCGGATCGCTGTCACAAAAGTCAGCGTGAACACTGTGACGAGGAGTGAGTGCGTCAGTCAACTGCACAAGCCAGCCTTCCCACAACATGAATGCCACAACTGCTAACAAATCCGTCTCCGTGCTAGACATTAGCGAGCTGATGTCGAGAACATGCACCACAAGCTATATCACGTTACGTCAAGTCAAGGCGCGTGACGGCAGCACTCGGCAAACTCCCGGGGTAAACCCCTTTCCCACACAAGGAAAGGCACTTCCGAATAGGCAGCACGTGCGTCTTCACTCTACTAGCGCACTTTCTTTATATTGTCCCTGTCCCCCAGCAAGTTTCTTGCGTGTGCGCTGAAGCCACAGCTGCTGCTTAAACGAGAATTTCACATAGTAGCGTGTAACTTTGCACTGCATTTCTTCGCTTGCCCCAACTTTCCTCTCAAACTTACTGTCTGAGGACCACAGTTCTGGCATGCACTTCGACTGGCGGATGTTTGACGGACTAGTGCATGCAATCACCCGTTCCTCTTTCCTCTTAAACACAAACTGCTTTAATAAGGCACTGAGACGCAGAGGCGGCGGCTAATTTCTTTGTATCCTCCTACCTCTGGCTTACAATATTCGTGCCCGAAAGCGAATGCCGGTATATTCTGCGTCGCACACTGCTTGAGCAACACTCCTACACAGCATTTCCTCATGTCCTCGCAATCTGCCACGGCCACCAGCAGATGTGCTTTCAGGGAATCATTTGAACAGCCAACACCACACGAACGGTATGGCGTCTGGCTACTGTCGAATATCTGCTGCATGTAGGATGCATACATAGCGTCACAAGCAGCCCAACGAACCATCTGCGTGAACGTGCATTGTCTGCAGACAAAGCTGCCCACTGCTGCTCTGCCAATTCAACTTACGGTCACCCTCAACATTGCATGCAATGCATGATCTCGTCAGCGGTTTGGAAGACACCCAGCTTCAAGCAATTGCTCACTGTTTGCTTCACCCGGCGCTTCATTGCCACTACAGTTGCAGGCCGCAGCAACGCCCTGAAGTCATGGGCCGCCGCTTTTCATCGGAACCCCTAAGGCCCCTTTGCGATTTCCTGCCGAGTAGCTGCCAGCGTGTGGGCTGATTTTGAAGCGAGACAAATACAAAGCATATCCAACTGCCACAAAATTCCCAAACGACATGCGCTAGTGCTCCTCGCGTGGCTCTGCCGCACACATACACCGACGCTCACAGGGCTTCTCTGTGCCTTTCCAACGCTCTCACACAGTGCTCAACACGCTACGCAGTTCCGAAATAGCGCTCAGCAGTATACGCCAGGCTCTATGTCTACAGGCACAACAGGCCGACACTTTCAGGTAGGATGCTCTAGTGCTCCTTGCGTGGTGAGCTGCAGAGATACGCCGACGCTCGCGGGGCGTTTCTGTACCTCTCTACCGCTACTACACAGTACGCAGCACTTTGAGCAGTTGGGCAAAGCCGTCCGGCATCTACGCCGGGCTCTACGTCTGCAGGCACAACATGCCAGCACTCTCACACAAGATGACGCTTTGCCTCAGCGTAAGGCTTCATTTGCGTTGCACTGCTTCCATTTAAAAGCCTTTAACGAGCGCCCAAAATGCACGGCACATGGCGAAAGCGCTCATGCTGAGGATGCATTTTGTTTGCGCCGAAAACATCACATTTGCCCTCATGTCACCAAGGAGGAGGCGCAAACGACCTCCTGGGTGCGAGACTTTCACGATCCCGTGTAGTTAGGCATGCATCTGCCTGGATGACAATGCAACTTCAAGGAGCTTCTGCTCGCACAGTCGTGCTGGACAGATGCCAGGATGCTCGTCCTGCTTTCCTAAAGGCTCTTCACACTCTGGCATTCTTGCATAGGGTCATAAACAAGCGTGACGCTTTGCCTCAGCGTAAGGCTTCATTTGCGTTGCACTGCTTCCATTTAAAAGCCTTTAACGAGCGCCCAAAATGCACGGCACATGGCGAAAGCGCTCATGCTGAGGATGCATTTTGTTTGCGCCGAAAACATCACATTTGCCCTCATGTCACCAAGGAGGAGGCGCAAACGACCTCCTGGGCACGTCAGCGCTACACGCTAGTGACCGTATGGCGGCTGAGGACACACTTTCTGTTAATCCAGTTCGTGTCGGCTCGAGCTTCGCAGCAGCTTACGGTAAGAGTTTTAACGCCATAAATTAACGATGCCCCTGTGAGTACTGTAGAAGTCACGGTTTTTCGCCAAAGCATTTACGGCGATTTCTGGCTTCAAGCGTACCTCCTGAAACGCATTCAACATCTACAGTTGAAGTCGTGCGTCATACCAAGGTCTGCACCACGCTCCGTGGGTGCACGATCAACTGACCGACACTGTCGAACAGCCACACGCTCCGCTTCATCAACAACTTCCACATGACTTCCCAACAACTACACACGGCAAAAACTGGAACGATGCTCAGAATGCACAGTACTTACATGACGTTTTCATGGAGCCCATGCTCGCCGCTCGCTCTCGAACTGTAACATATCAAAAACACAAACGCGCTCTTGCCCCCAGCACCTGCCCAAAGCAACATGTTCATGTGTCAAGACTTCCGCCCTCGGCGCCTCGCCCCACGCAGCCCTCTTGTCCCTGCAGCTAAGACGCTTCCTGTCCTCCAGCGCACATTCTTTTCCCCCACATGCATGCAATGCACCTATTCAACTACGTTAGAAAAACGCCGAGATTGAAACAGCATCATGCACTCAACAAAGCGGCATCAGGGACTCCCGAATCGTGGACAGTCGTGGAGCAAAGGCACGTTATTATAGCAGCCAGAACAGGCCGCTCTAGGGTGCCAGCACGCTTAGCAAAGTGATGAATGCAAGATCTGCGTAGTCTTCATGCAACTAAGCTGCACTCCATTTGCCCACAAATAGCAACTTTCTGCGAACGCCACTGTACTGCACAGATCCCACGCTTTTGAAGGCACCCGCAAGTCTCATCTGTTCCCCTCAGGCTCTTAAAATTCTGCTTCTGCACCTGAAAGCTCGACATACCAACGCTTTCAGACAGAGACTCACTCCGTCTTGAAATTAGCGCTCGCTTGCCGCCTATTGCCAGCATCTGCACAAGTAAGGCAAGGAACGCAGTGCGCACAGCACATGCTGACAAGCCTTGTATGCGAATGCCCGCCCCCCCACCGGCACCACAAAGTCTGCACTCATGTCACGAAGCAACACAGTTGTTCTCATTTGTACATTACCTGTGCCGTTTGGCTGCAACCGTGTGGCAAATTTCAAAACATTTGCCGCCAAATAAAACTCGAACCTATTCCACAACAGCTAAGGACATCGAACTCCATTTGTCGAGTGTACCAACAGCAACGCCTGAGTCTGTGTCTTAGGCAGCTTCTTATCTGCGCACTCCAAGCGATTTCTAGACCCTGGCGCACCCTACAATCAAAAACGTGCATGCGATACATCTGCAGTATTGCTATCAGAACGTGCCAAGTAACATGTAGTCAACGGGGCGGCGTCAAAACACTGCGAAAATGTAAACCTTTGAGCAATAATATACACCCACGCCACTAGCACATTCCTTGCACTGCCGCGTGCGGCCGTTCTACAAGCACACAGTTTGAATAAGTTCTACAAAGGCTGAACTCACAAGTCCCTCGTGCAGCGACGCGCTATGCAGCCGCGACCACGCTAGCAACTTCGTTCGGCCGCTACGTCCACGACCGTCTGGCCAAGTCACAGGCAGCAATGAAGTGTGGACTTTGGAACAATAGCGCGCACCCATCCCAGTGGCGCATCTTTCTATCCGCCAAATGAAACATCACCGAGTCCACAATATGCCTGATTCACGGAGACAAGGCTTGCACGTCCACTCTGCAGCCATGCGCCATCCCGGTCTGCGCGACAAAAGCTCCTTCTGCGGCGGCGGCCTGCACGACCTTGTTGCATGAAAACGTCGAGACTCGCCGTGCAATTCCGTACACCCGTCGCTCTCTTGCAATGTGCCTATCGGTCTTAGCAACAGTATGCAGCCCTTCAAGGATCTTCATCAAAGTCCACTGCAAAATAATTAAACGCCCTACATTCCGATTATTAGCCACAATATGAGCATTGACCCGACTGCCCTTCACTGCCAAAATCCATGGAAACAGGCCAAAACACACAAAATGCGCAATGACTATCCAACATCTTTGAAATGCCGGTGCACTCCACTTGACCTGGCACTACAGCTTTTGCATTCACGACGCAAAACGGAGAAACAGCGGGTGCCGACTTGCGAGCATTACCTGCTTTTGGCAACCACCGGCAATCTCACTGCTTACTAGGGTGGACTCGAATCAACTCCACAGCAAACATAAGCCTCAAGTTGACCGCCACTGCTGCCAGCCACAAAAGCAGCCAAACACGCACTCAATGCACACAACACGATCAGAGCTTCCACTCTTTTCGCGCATGTCGTCCGCCGTTACCTCTTTGCATCCATGCAAACTGTCCTGCCTCATTGCCGCCTTGTCACTAACGCCCTCGATTTCGCTCCTAATCGTAGGCGACTGTGACTGGTTCCACTGACGCAACACATCTATAGCCTCACCTATCTACTATATTTTCACTGCTCACAATATAGGCATAGGTGAATGCCGCACAAACCCCTGGACTACCGACGGAACTGCAGTCGTAGACACTGCAACAGCGAGTTTCCACCGACCAAAAGCAACTGGGTCACTTCATGCCGCTGTGGTCAATCACTCCACAACGTTTTCTGCAGTAAGAACCAAGCGATATGTCTTACATCCTGCATGAGTTCCTCCTATCTGGCTGCGCACTACGTCACTGCCACGTAGGTGCGAAGGCGGCACTGACCAAGCGAAACGTTGCGCCGCCTTCAGAATT